>NC_046165.1:75697521-75912521 GCF_011064425.1 Rattus rattus
TCCATCAATCAATCAATCAATCAATCAATCAAAAGAGAAGGGGAGAAGGAAAAAGAAAAGAAACCCGACTCTCCCAGCATCTGGCAGCTGTCCATAGCCCCTCAGCTATGGGTGGGACACATTCCCAATCCTCCCCGTCATGCAGGGCTTTGGTCTGGTTTGACTTTACACGTGACTTCTGTATGCTGTCACAACCACTGTGACTTCATATTTGCAACCAGTAGTTACTCCTTCCACAGCCACTCAAGGAGAAACCCTTTCGGTTAACAGTAATGACTGGCCTGGAAACTGGCTTACCCATTGCAGCCTATGCTGTGCTCTGCAGTTAACTTTCTTCTCCATGTTCCTCTGTTACAAGGGAGGCCGCAGCTCAACAGCCGTGTAATCGACCAGCAACTATGGGGTCCTAGATCCAGTCACAGCCTTGGCAAAGCAAAATACGGATTCTAGTTGCGAAAAGTAACTATTTTATTTACTTATTGTTTTTCTTTTCTTTCTTTCCCCTTGTTTTGTTAATGCTGTCTTATTTTGTTTGGGAAAAAAGGTTTTTTTTTCCTGTGTAACTCTGGCATTTCTGGAACTCTCTGTGGACCTGATTGGGCTTGAATTCAGAGATCTGCCTGCCTCTGCCTTCCAAATGCTGTGTTAATCCGCTTGGTAAATAGTTTTAAAGCAGCTTACCTCGTTATCTGTTTATTCCTTAAATTGATTCAGGTTTGTAAAATGAAAATTTGGCACACACATGTTAGGAGGCAAGAACTGACTTTTGTAAGTTGTCCTGTGACCTTTACATATGTGCACACTGTAGTGCCTATATATCTACACACACACACACACACACACACACACACACACATACACATACACACAGACACACACATACACAGTCACACACACACACCACCACCACCAATATCACATATGTACATACACACAATAAATATAATTTTTAAAATTTAAAATACTCCTTTTTAAACTACTTATTTTTTTACAATGTATTATTATCTGTCAATCTTTGCCTTCTATACCCATTTTTATATAGTTATAAGCCCTGAGTTGTATAAAATTTTCTTAGGCAAGAAGGCCCTAGCATGTATTCACATGCCAGTACACGTGCTGGGACACAGACATCCATGTCTTTGACATCCATGTGTTGTAGTGTGGGCCCACCAGCCTTGCCACCTCTGGCTCCATATGGCAGTAGCAGGACACTAACTTGTTGCTGGAAAAATTGATTTCTGTCGCCACCTTCCCACGTTCTTCACCCCCTTTCTTCAAAAAGAATTCTCTCTGCTCAGCTCAGGAGGCAGAAGGAAAATCAGGAAGGGCAAAGGCAGCAGGCGCCCGTGCCCAAGTCTTCCCTCTCACCAGGGAAGACAAATGTCTTGTTAGTAATTAAATGCCAAGTTGTGAAGCCCATGCGAGAGGTGAGGTGGATTCTGGGATTGGGTGTGGCCGCAGCACTCGGGTGTTAGCACTCCAGTGTTAGTCTCCCGACTCTCCCAGCTGATCTTCCAGAGCATTTTGTCCTCAGGACCAGCATTACTGTGGCTGCAGGGCCAGGTACCCCACCCCAACCCGCCTCAAGTCACTGCCTGAAGGACGTGCTTTGGAACTGTGAGGAAAATAAATTAGGCCACGAGGCTTGTCTGAGGCGCTCAGGTGCCAGCCCACCCGCCTTCCAGGTCATCTCCGGTAAACTGTAGTTCTAAAGTCAGACATCGGAGGCAGCACTGCCCTGGACTACACAGATCTCAATTCTAAACTAAAACTTCCTGTCTGGGGAAGGAAGATGGAGGGGACTTCTTGTCTGCAAAATTCCGTCCAGGCGGGAGCCCAAGACCAACAGTGGTTAAAGCCAAAGAGACAGATTCCCAGCTACTTCTTGTCGGGAGCTGAGGACCGAACCCAGGGCCTTGCGCTTGCTAGGCAAATGCTCTACCACTGAGCTAAATCCCCACCCCCCACCCCCCAGCTACTTCCTGCTCATGGACCTGAGCAGGCGGCCAAGCTGCACGTCTGAGTACTGCTGCCTCTCTCTAGAGCAGCTTATTTCGTTCATGAAGTGAAGGCCTCGTGAACTTGTCTTTCGAAAGTGTTAACAGGGCTGCTGAGAAGGCTCAGCAGGTAATAGCATGGGCTGCTCTTCCATAGGACCCAGGTTTGATTGGCTGCACACACCCCATCTGACCTCCAGTCCCAGGCAGTCTGACGCCCTCTTCTGGCCTCTGTGGGCACTGCATGCACGTGGTGTACAGATACACGCAGGGAAAACACCCAAATGCGTAAAATAAAAATATTAAAAGGTTTAAAAAGGTTAAAAGGGGGTGGGGGGGGCGTTACAAAACCCGGCCTAGATTCTGTCTGGACTCTGTTAGCTCTTTATGTTGCAAGAATGAAACAGAGGAGTGCCTACACCCAGATGACTCAGCATGGCTCAGAGCCATGGGTGATTTTCCATGCCTCCCCGTGGCTGTACCCGCAGTGACCTGGCCAGGTGTTTCAAGGGCAGGCACCTTGTCCCGTGTCCCGCAGTAGGTAAATTGCGTGCAGGCCAGGTGGGCAGCAGAAAAGAGAGAGCAAACATCTGTCCCCGTCCCCAGCAGCTCAGAGTCATGGGGACACATTTGTTTGCTGTTTGCTGCATGGAGCCTATGAATCATCTGACACAAAACAGCTGCAAGACCTCTGTTCTCAGGGCATGAGGGGCTGTGCCAGGAGTCGCGTCCTAGCCTCCGATCCAGTGCTGCCCAAGTTTGCATAGCAAATGCTCCAGCCACTAAGCCTGCCTCGGAGAGTGTCAACCTGCCCCTTCCCACTGGTCTCAAAGTGCCTTCCTTCCCCTTACTCTGGCCCCAGCAAGAAGCATACACCTTCAAACTGACAGACCCAGAGTGCTTATCTTCTGACCACATCCATGGTCTGCTTCGCTCTTAACTTAGATAGTTGTTGTCATACAGAAAAATGACAAGAAAGAACCCAATGTTTAGTTATTCTTTTTATGTATGGTTATGTGTGAGTGTTAGGTGCACAATGTTTGTGCAATGTCCACAGAAGACAGAGAGCATTGGATCTCCTGGAACTAGAGTGAGGGTTGTGAACAGCCAGATACTGGAAACCAAATTCAGGTCCTTTTTGCAGGAGCAGTCAGCATGCTTAACTGCTGAGTCAGCTGTCCAGCCCCTCACAGGATTCTTATTCCCCAGTCACTCACTGAGTTCATTTTCCATTGTGACAACAGAGCACCTGACAGTGACTCATTTATAAAGAAAAAGGGTTCATAGTTTTAGGAAGGTCATGAGAGAGTTGGGCTCTAGGCTGCTTTAATTCACAAAGAAAAGCAGAAACGCAAACAGATTCTTTGTAACAAGAAAAGCAAGAAAGCAGGGACAGGGCACAGTGTAGCTGTCCGCTCTTGCGACAGCTAACCCATGCTCGTGGGAACTCTGTGCAGGAAGTGTCCAAAGACTTCCTACAGGTCCCACAATTTCTCAAGTCACTTAGAAGGTAGGAGAGACAGGGTGGCATTTACCCAGAAACACTTGAGTGCTGTGTTTTCTTTTTTTTTTTTTTTTTTCTTTTTTTTTTTTTTCGGAGCTGGGGACCAACCCAGGGCCTTGCGCTTCCTAGGCAAGCGCTCTACCACTGAGCTAAATCCCCAACCCCGAGTGCTGTGTTTTCTAAGACATAAAAGACAGACTGCTCTGTTTTGTTGAACTTCTCAGCCTTCAGCCTTCAACCTCTTGCTCCTAAATACTAGGATCACAGATAGACGTGTTCCACCTCGTCTAGCTTTTAGGAAAGAATGTTCTTTGCTCAACCACAGTGCAGTTAATACAATCAGAATCGACTGTTATTCTTTTTTTTTTTTTTTTTTTTTTCTTTTTTTCGGAGCTGGGGACCGAACCCAGGGCCTTGTGCTTCCTAGGCAAGTGCTCTACCACTGAGCTAAATCCCCCACCCAACCCTTTTTTTTTTTTTTTTTTTTTTTTTTTTTGGAGCTGGGGACCAACCCAGGGCCTTGCACTTGCTAGGCAAGCACTCTACCACTGAGCTAAACCCCCAACCCCTCGACTGTTATTCTTATTTCTTTCCTTGATTGCTCCAGCGATCTTCTTGGTGTTTTGTTATTTTTTTTTTTTCTCTCTCTCTCTCCTCTCCAGAGTCTAGGATTTCCAAGACCACATAACATTTTGTTGCCAAGGTTATTTATTCTCTTTTATTCTGGAACAGTTTGAGAGACTCTCTTTTTGTTTCCTTACTCTGATAGGTCATCCGTTCACAGAATGTCTTTGAATGTGGGCTTGCCTTGTGTTTCCTCATGAGTAGACTTGGGACATGCCTTTTGGGCAGGGCTCTCCTAGGGACAAGGATGTGTCCCTCTCTGAGCATATGGTATTAGACGTTGGTCTATACTAAAACACAGCTGTTAGGTGACTTCATGATGTATCATTGGCCACTATCTGTGAGCAGCAAACTGGGTGAAGGCTTGAGCTCCTGGTAAAGACACAGTATTTGTACAGAGTCTGCACACAGCCTTCCCGATGGCCGTGACCTTGATGTGCTGCCAAGGATGGATGTGGATTTCTAGTCCCTCTGCTTTCACTTTCCAAGTGCTGAGATTACAGGTGTACGTCACCACCCATGTCTTATGGTTGGCATCTGGCCCAGGATTTTGTCTCCCATCCAAGTACTAACCAGACCCGACCCTGCTTAGCTTCCGAGATCAGACGAGATCGGGCGCGTTCAGGGTGGTATGGCCGTAGACTGGCCCAGGATTTTGTACATGGCAGTCGGCTTCTCTTCCAACTGAGCTCTATCCCTGGTTCCTACTTCCTTCCTTCCCTTTCCTTCTTCGTTCGTTCCTTCATCCCTTAGTTTGCTCGTTCCTTCCTTCCTTTCTTTATTTTGAGGGGTGGAGGGGAAGCAAGATGTAGTTCTGCAGCCTGGGCTAGAGTCAGATGTGTGATTCTCCTTCCTATGAGGTTGGCCGTGGACTTGTGATTCTTCTCCAACAGTTTCTGGAGTGCCGGGATCATATGTCCACCATCGCCTTTACCCCCCGTGATAAATTTCATTGATTTTTTTTTTAATTTAATAGTTTGGGCTGAGAGACGGTTCAGTGGTTAGGAGCACTGGCTGATCTTCTGGAAGACCCAGGTTAGATCCCCAGAACCCATATGGGACCTGACACCCTCTTTTGGCACCAGTTATACATGTGGCACATAGACATACAGGCAGTGAAAACACTCAGACACATAAAATAAATAAACTTAAAAAAAATAAAAAGAGAAGCTCTCTTGGCTTCAGCACCATCTTCCTTGAAGCCCCTGTGTCAGGAGAAGCAAATGCACAGGCTGAAGCACAGGAAGGACGATGCAGAGGCCCAAGTCAAATAGACCGTGCATCCGCAGAGGCCGGGGTGCAGAGCTGATGGTGCTGAAGGCCGGGATGCTGGCCCAAGGTGTGGTACTGGACTGGACTGGACTCATTTCACTGCTGTCTGAAATGAGTCTCAGCAGATCTGGGACATCACCATCAGCTCACCAAGACCACCTGAGACCGATTGCCTTCCTTACACCAAAACAGCCTCCCTGGCTCTCTGCCCTGCCCCTGCAGCGCTCTCGGCTAATCTGTTCCCACTCGTGGCCAGGTGTAAGCTATGTACAATAAATTATCTTTCTTGCTACCTTTGCTAAAGAATATAAATAAACAAATAAATAAAAATAAAAGTAAGGGGGTTGGAGAGGTGGCTCAGTGGTTAAGAGCACTGACTGCTCTTCCGGGGTCCTGAGTTCAAATCCCAGCAACCACATGGTCGCTCGCAACCATCTGTATTGGGATCTGATGCCCTCTTCTGACCTGCAGGCACACATGCAGGCAGAAAGCTGTATGATGTATACATAATAAATAAGTAAGTGTTTAAAAATAAATAAATAAAAATAAGTAGTTTTCACATATTTTAAAAAAGATTTATTTATTTTTATGTATACACTGTTGCTCTCTTCAGACACACCAGAAGAGGCCATCAGATCCCATTACAGATGGTTGTGAGCCACCATGTGGTTGCTGGGAATTGAACTCAGGACCTCTGGAAGAGCAGTCAGTGCTCTTAACCACTGAGCCATCTCTCCAGCCCTAGTTTTCACATTTTAATAACAATCTTATAAGAGTAAGCGCAGAAAATGAACAATATTAAAAATGAGCATTCCCTGGGACAGGAAAAGTAGCTCAACTGTTAAGATCATGTCCTGACTTTTCTTCAGACCTCTGCAGAGGCATGAACATACACATACATACACATACTTGCACATACACAGACACACATGCACATACAGACACACATGCCTATACATACATACGCATATACCCATGAACACACAGACATACACACAAACACACAGATGCATACACACATAGACACACCCACAGAGACACATATATTCATGCATACATACATACATACATACATACATACAGAGAGACACACACAAAGACACACACACACACACACACACACACACACACACACACACACACGACCAAAACTGAAAAACAAGTACATCCATGTAGGCCAACTCTGAAAAGCATGGTAAATAGGTGGGCTCTATTTTCTTATAAAATGCTACCAACTCAGATTAGTTGCTCTCAGTACAAAATTTTACTTACACTGAAAAGTCCAAATACGTAGGAAGGGACTCCGGACAGCTCGAGCTCTGACAGGCCTTGCCCTTCTCTGCCGTTCCCTGCCTCACCAACCATTAGACTGCATTCCTAAAGCTGGCCACCAAGGTCTGTCCCCTTATTTGGCCACTTCCTCCTCCTGAAGCTGCTGACCAAGGTCCAAAGTAATGAAGTCCAGCAACCAAAAGCCCCCGCTGGCTCACCTGATTAACATGACCACTTAAAATTAATCACCTACTCCTAACACGGGCTTTCCCCTTTTACCTTTATAAAGATAAATGAGACAAATGCCCCTTCCCCCTCTCCCTTTCCCTCTCCTGTCTCTCCATTGTTCCCTTCTCTTTCTCCCTCATCCTCTGTGTCCTGTCCTTGTCTCTCATTCCCTGCCCTTTGTCCTTCTGGGGCAGAAAACCTCCTTCTGAGAGCGTGGTCTTGGGGTTCCTGATCTGATACTTTCTCTTTCACTGGGTACTGCAGCGTCCGCTTGGTGGCTAAGGGCGCGCGCTGCTCCTGCAGAGGACCTGAGTTCAGTTCCCAGCATCGATGTCAGGCGGCTCCCACCCACCTTCTGTTCTCTTGCTTTCACACTCATGAACTCACTCACATGACTAAGGTGAAACCGTTAGTATAAACATCCGAACACTGTCACAGTTCGGAAAACCTAGCGGCTTCATTTTCTTATCGCTGTGAAGCTGAAGGGTTGGTTCCTTGAAGCATCGTTTCCACATGGCGATGCACAAACCATGGAAACCCGGTAAATGGCCGAAACTTCATCCTGCTCACGGTGACACACTTGGGGACCTTTGACCCCAGGCAGATGTCTAACCATTCCGAACTGTGGATAACAGGAAGAAAAGAAAAGAGAGAAAAGGTTCTGGAGTCCTCTGACCCCTTCCTTTTCTTTTTCTGTATTGAGGCCAAACCCAGGGCCTCAGGCTAGTGCCAGTGCAGACCGGAACATTGGCTTGCTCAGGAGTTAAGGGTGCACACTGTGCTTTCAGAAGACCTGAGTTCAGCTGGTAATTACCATGAACCCCCAGCACCACAGCAGTCTACACTGCTCTTGTCATCATTGTAGCCGTGGCGCAGGACCAACAAGGTAGGCCTAAGTGTCTTCTCGCACAGGGCTGATAGCTGGGCTCTCCAAGGTACAGCTCTTTTTCGAATTCCTGCGCAACCCCTCACCAGAGAGCGTGTGAATGCAAACATGAATCCAGAGCCGCTCACACACTAGGCAAGCACCCAACCACTGAGCTACATTTCCTTATATTTACTTTTTTTTTTTTTTTTAGGACAGCCTTGAACTTTTGACTCTGCTGCCTCTGCCTCCCTAATCGCTGGTGGTTACGGGTGTAGCTGCCGCACACCCTGGGTTGCCTTTTTTCGGGTTTTCAAATGCAGACTTTCAGACTCAGGGGCTCATCCTCAGGAGGCAAGGAGGCTGCTTTCCACATCCCAGACCTGTAACAATGAAGTTTCTTCCTCCCTCTCCCAGAGGGCCTCTTCTCCCAGCAGCTTCTGTAGCCACGAGTTCCCTGGGTGCTGTACCAAGGAGAAACTCTCTTCTGCAAGTGGAAGCGGGGCACTGTCACACTGGTATTAAAGAGCAGGGACCCTGTGGTGGCTACTCCATGTACCTCAAGTCTTCTTTAGATTGTTACCGATAGAAATAACTATTACAGTGTCATCCTTTACAAAGTGATGCAAGGAGAACAGATACAATGTTTTGACACAAGTAAGGGAAATATTTTTGATCTGCAGTTTGTTCAGTCCAAAGACACAGCTCTGAGGATAAGGAGGGCCGTTACCGTTGCCTCTTCCTTACCAAACGTTCACCAGGTTAGGCTTCTCCTCTCGACTTTCCACCTCCATCATCCTGTATTTATTGACACCTTCTTGTAATGAAGGGTTCCCTCATCCTTGCTTATCGTTTATTTATTGCATTATACTGGATTGTTTGTTTGCTGAAGATTACTGAGTCAGTAAAGAGCCTTACTCAGTGAGGTGCAGGCGACATTACTTATTTTTTTTTTTTCTTTTCGTTTTCTTTTTTCGGAGCTGGGGACCAAACCCAGGGCCTTGGGTTTGCTAGGCAAGCGCTCTACCACTGAGCTAAATCCGCAACCCCGACATTACTTATTTTGATGTTCGTCCCACGTTTGACCAGCGGCAACCCTCCCATACTGCTTCCCAGGGTCTTCCTTTTCAGCCTCAAAGGATGACAATTCCTTGAGCACTACTTCCTTTCTGCTGCAGCCATCAATTTCCCAAATCAACAGCAGGCCGACCCCCTGTCTGCTGTGTAGAAACTGACGATACCCAGAGTCACCCCAGATCAGTCTTGCTCATCAGAGAAGCTTCCTCCTACGGAAGACAGGAACTGATGCAGAGACCCACGCCCGACCAACACTCAGAGACAGACTCACCTTGGAAAACTCAGTCTAGAGGGGATGTCTTTATCAAATTCCTCCCCTCAGGCCTCAGGGAAGTGTGCAGACTAGGAAGCAGAAAGGCTGTAAGAGCCAGGCGGGAGGGGAGACACCAAGGAAGCAGCGTCTCCCAGACATCACAGATTGGCGTTCATGTGAACGCACAGAGACCATGGCAGCACACGCAGGGGCATAGGTGCAAGCCAGATGCGGTCCCAGTGCTGGGAGAGGGAGGTGGATTGGGAGAGGGACATTAGTTCCCATTCCTAACCAAGAAGCTATCTCTAAATGACAGCTGCTTGGAAAACAATTAGTTTTGTATGGAGTCGTTCATTCTGTATACTCTTTCTTTTTTTTTTTTTTTTTTTTTCGAGCTGGGGACCCCAACCCAGGGCCTTGTGCTTGCTAGGCAAGTGCTCTACCACTGAGCCAAATCCCCAACCCCCAGTATACTCTTAATGGCAGGCCCAATGCCTAGCGGTAGATGGCCAACGCAAAAAGAGTGCAATGGTATTTTGGGAGATATTTTGCTTTATACTGCCTTTTGGGGCTTTTTTTTAAACCTTACTGGTCTTTTGCATGTATATATGGTTTCCAATTCTATGTTTTTATGTATTTTTTTTATGATTGTGTGTGTTTCTAATGCTTTCTCTTTGTTTTGTTTTGTTTTGTTTTTTTCCCCCGGAGCTGGGGACCGAACCCAGGGCCTTGCGCTTGCTAGGCAAGCGCTCTACCACTGAGCTAAATCCCCAACCCCCTCTTTGTTTTTTTGTTTGCTTGTTTGTTTTTTGTTTTTTGGTTTTTTTTTTGTCTTGTTTGGTTTATTTTCATATGCCAATTTGTTTTCTAAAAAGAAAGAGAGAAAGCCTGGAGTTGGATGAGGGTGGTGATACGAGGAGGAGGATCCAGGAGACAATGAGGGAGTGGAAGCCACTGTCAGAATATATTGCTAGAAAAAAATCTTCTACTGGTGTCTCTGCCAGAAGGCTCCAACATCGAGTTGCACATGTGGTGCACACACACACACACACACACACACACACACACACAGAGAGAGAGAGAGAGAGAGAGAGAGAGAGAGAGAGAGAGAGAGAGAGGATGACTGGTGTGGTGAGCATCTTTAATCTCAGCACTCAGGAGACAGAGGTTGGTCAATCGCTGTGAGTTTGAGGCCAGTCTAGTCTACATAGCAAGTTCTAGGACAGCCAGGGCTATGCACTAGAGAGAACTTATGTCAAGAAACAAAAAGCAAGACAACAAAAAAAGACAATGAGGCACGGGTACGTGAATTTACACTACTGGTTCTAGTTCCAGTGCAGCAAAGACCTTCTATCCCTGTGCCATCCATGTTTCCTGAACACTGCGAGAACCTCCATTAAATTGAAGCCCAGTAATGCACAGGACAGCGTTTCAGAATTGCCAGTCTATAGTTCTGCTGGAGGGAAAATGAACCAGAATTCAGACTGATGGCAGTTCACTTCATAAGTTTTGTAAGATTTATTTTATTAATTTTTATGTGTGTGAGTGTTTTCGCCTTCGTGTATGTATGCTCACCACACGTGTGCCTGGTGCCCTCAAAGATCAGGAGAGGGTTTTGGATCCCTTGGGACTGGAGTTTCGGTTACGAGCTGCCACATGAGTGATTGCAATGGAACCTCGGATCCTCTGGAAGAGAGACAAGTGCTCTTAACCAATGAGCCACTCTTCAGGTCTTGACTAGAATTCTTTCCTTCCTTCCTTTCTTTTTTAAAAAAGATTTATTTATTTATTATTTATTTATTTATATGCGTGCTATATTTGCATGTGTGCCTGCATGACAGAAGAGGGCGTCAGATCCTATTATAGATGGTGGTGAGCCGCTATGTGATTGCTGGGAATTGAACTCAGGACCTTAGGAAGAGTAATCAGTCCTCTTACTGTTTGAGCCATCTCCCCAACCCAATACCTAGAAGTCTTTTGGGCAAAAAGTATGTACAGTGAAGGACAATTCCAAGTACACAACCCTGCAGGTTCACCGCTGCAGCACGCTTGCCTTCTAAGTCCTGGCTATTCTCAGGGTTGTTTGTTTTTTGTTATTTTGTTTTTTCCCCAGAAAGCCTCTTTAGTGTTTCTGCCTAGTCAGCCACCCCAAGTCAGAGACAGCCAGTGCTCCGGTGTCTGTGATAGATCTGTAACAGGGGCGAGCGTCCACCTTCCATTGTGCCTAACTCCAGCCCCGCCCCCATCACTGGTCCTCCAGTTCCCTTCCGTGGCTTCTCCAGATCTGTTTGCAGTTCAGCTCTGAACGCTTTCCCCAAGCAGGTGTCGTCACGAAGCTTGATGCAGAATTGGTGCCCACAGCCTTGATGCTGATTTGATTCCTGCACATCTACATTGTGCAGGTTTTGAATCCAGCTCTACCCTTGAATCCCAGCATTCAGGAGGCAGAGGCAGGCTGATCTCTGAGTTCAAGGCCAGCCTGGTCTACAGAGTGAGTGCCAGGACAGCCAGGGCTACAGAGAAAACTCAGTCTGGAGAAAAAAAATCCCACGAATACATGTATGTATATATATATATATATATATGTGTATATATATACACACACACACACACACACACACACATGTATGTGGGCTGGAGAGATCTCTCAGTGGTTCAGAACACTGTCTGTCCTTCCAGAGGACTCAACTTCATTTCCCCGCACTTACATGGCAGCTCACAACTGTCTGTAACTCTAATCCCAAAGCATCCAATGCCTTCTTCTTGCCTTCTTGGGCACAAACATACATTCAGACAAACATGCATGCAAGTGAAATAGAAATAAATAACGTCTCAAAAGCATTAAACTTTTTAAAATTTAAAATTGGCATACAAGGTATTAGAGATCATTACAGCATTTTCTAATCTAAGTGTCTTAATGCTTCTTCCTTTCATCTTCCCGCCCCTGTTCTTATCGCCCCCCCAGCCCTTCCCTGGGGGCCCCTTTCCATCGTTCCTGTCCCATTGTCCCACGTACCCTCTCCCCCATGCCCATTCATCCCTGTCGCCTGTTTTTACCCTTCTTGGTTTCCTCTCTAATTTCCCAAGCCTAACTCTTTTAACTTTGTTTTCCCTGCCTTTCTAGTTTTGAAACATTGCCTCTCATCACCCGCAGTGGCCTCGAACTTGAACTTGCTAATCTGGTTTGGATCAGCTTCTCTCGGCTCCTTCTCCCGAGTCCTGGGAACACAGAGGGGCATCACCTCAACTTGCTCCATTTGATGGTCGCAGTCTTCCCTTCCCACTGACTGTCTAGCTGGTGACATTCTCACAAGGGTGCCTTGTGAGCGTTGCGGTGACAGACGGTTCAGCAAATGTGAAACCACGCAGCCCACCACCAGGACTTGGCAAGCAGACAGCGTGGAGAAAATAAGCAAAAGAGGTGGGTGGGCCCCCAAGCACCCTGCAAACGCGTATGAATGACTCCCTTTGATGCAACCTAGAGAGGACTCTGGAGGGTAGGAACCAAGGCGAGGCCCTAGAACCAGGAAGTTACACCCTTGTTAATATTTAGAGAACCGTGGGGTTGTAAGAGCCTGCTTTCTGTGCCTCCGAAAGAAAGAGTCAGTGTGGTTCAGCCATGAGAGCGTGTGAAAGGGCTCTTTGACACAGCCTCACTCAGCTCCGGTCTTTACTGGGGCCCTTAGTAACACTTCTTTGCTCTGCCATGGAGTCTATACGGAACACGCCCAGACAACAAAATTCTCAGCACAAAGGAGAGTACCCCAGAGGGACGAGTGGGAGGGATGGGACCGCCTCTGGGTCAGACAAAGACAAGGCAGCCGGTGTTTCTGCAGGAGTGGGTTTTAAGGACAGATAGGGGAGTCTGTGCTGGGTTGAGTTGGTCAGTCCTGATTGGACAGGTTAGCCAGAGGAGCCAAAGTTTGATTGCTGGACCTTGGAATTTTTAGTTAAGTACAGGGAAGTGGCCAAATAAGGGAGTAGACCTTGGGGGCTAGCTTTAGAAACTTACGGTTTCTAAAATCTAACGGGTGAGCAAAAGAGAAGGAAGAGGGCGGGCGAGACCTGCCAGCACAGTGTTTGCAGTGCTGTTCGTTCTGTATTTCCCACCACCAAGGCTAAAGCCCCTCAAGGGTGGTGGAAGTGTTATAGATCTTTCTGTCATCCTCCTGCCTCAGCTCCAGCTGCCTTTCTAGTAACCAGAAGTGTATAGTCCATAGTTTTGGGTTTTTTTTGGTTCTTTTTTTTTTTTCGGAGCTGGGACCGAACCCAGGGCCTTGTGCTTCCTAGGCAAGCGCTCTACCACTGAGCTAAATCCCCAACCCTAGTCCATAGTTTTAATGGAATCTTCTTAGTCACCCGGATGAATCTCGTTTCCCAATGCAGCCGACTCAAATTGGTTGGATAATTGATGAACTAATTCCACAGACTCGTTGAACTGAAGTGCCTTTCCTCTCAGGATTCTGCACTTTATTTTTTTTTTTTTCTTTTTTCTTTTTTTCGGAGCTGGGGACCGAACCCAGGGCCTTGCGCTTGCTAGGCAAGCGCTCTACCACTGAGCTAAATCCCCAACCCCAGGATTCTGCACTTTAGAAGAGGGTAACCTCGATGGTATTGCTTATCAAGCCAAGTGGGATTAGGTCAGCAGGAGAGCAGGGGGCAGGCACTGAGCCTGGCGGGAGGGAGACAGTTACAAGCGAGGCCTGGGTGGTACCCTGCTGTCCCTGCTCCTCTCCTGTGCTCCAGGAATACTGGGCATTGAGGGACCATTCTGTCCTCTGTCAGGCCGCTCTTACTCCCCACCTTTCTCCCACACATGCACATCTTTTTCCATCGCTCCAACAGCAGATCAGCCCGTGTGCCTTCTAAACAGACTTACAGGCGGCATGGGCCTTCTGCTGAACTCCCCAGTGCCAGCTCCACCCTGAGCTTGCTGCTTTTGTCCAATAGCGAGACCAGCCAGTGAGTAACAAGTGTATCCCTTCGCCAGGCACCAGCCAGCAAATAACAAGTGTATCCCTTCTCACCAGGCTACACACATTCCAGGGTTTTGTTTCAATTCTTCGAATCTGTCTTTGGCCTCCGGAACTGTGCAGATTCTATTGTTCGGGGCCCAGCTATGCTGGTCCTATTCCGGTTGCCTCTCACTGCTGTCTGACCCACTGCAGCCCCAGCATCTCCTACTCCATTGTTTCAACACCTGCTGTCTACTGAGGGTGCCCACCCGCCGCTGGCTATGGTAAGATGCATCGGCCATTATGTCAGAGTCGAGATTGGCCTCCTACGCAGGCTACAACCTGATCCAATAGCCTTCAAGAAACAAAGACAAGAAGGTGGCCGGTGAAAATGACCTTGTCCAACTTCAATAGAACGCCTTCAAATCGTCAGTTGCTGCTTTATTTGGGGGTGTCCCATTTGGATCTAGGGGAAATGGTTCTTTTTTTTTTTTTTTTTCGAGCTGGGGACCCAACCCAGGGCCTTATGCGCTTCCTAGGCAAGCGCTCTACCACTGAGCTAAATCCCAACCCGGAAATGGTTCTTAACTTTGATTTTAGTTACACTCACATGTACACACACACACACACACACACACACACACACACGTAAGTAAATAACTGGTTGACAAGGCTTAGCCAATCAATTTTCATTCATTCATTCGTTTGTTCATTCATTCATTCATTCATTTATTCGTTTATGGTGGAGCTGGGGATCAGGGCTTCCGAGAGCTCTGGTACTGAGCCTTGTCCAGCCCCATTGAATTCTATGCTTCTCTTCTGCTTCCCCAGAAATGCTGTCTGAGCTGTCAGTTGGGATTCTTAGATTCTGTCTGGCCTGGAGCTGTCTCCCTCTGGAGTCCCTTTGTTTGCCTTGTTCGGCTAACTCGACTGGATTAGATACTGGTCTAAGCAAATTTCCTTTTAAGGATCGTACGGAAGGACTCAAGGCAGAGCTGCGGCCCAGGATTACAGGAAGGTGCATTCACCCACGTGCTCACCACTGTAGGGCTCCAACTAGGAGGGTGAGGCTCTGCGGGTTTGGGGGTGTGTGTGTGCGTCTTGCATGTCGTCTGGCATGTGCAGTGTACGTGTGTGTGTGTGTGTGTGTGTGTGTGTGTGTGTGTGTGTGTGTGTGGTACCGTGGTGATGGGAGTGCTTTCCTTCTTTAAACAAACGTTATGATTATTTGTGAGTGTGTGTGTGTACGTGCATGAGTACTCCCGTGCCTGTAGCTGAATGGGAAGACTAGTTTTTTACTCCAGCTATATTCTTTTATTGTTCTTCCCTTTATTACAAAATACATTTATATGTATGCGTATATATGTATGCCTGGGTGTATGTATGTGAGCATGTGGGTGCACCTTAGAAACCAGAAGAGGGCATCGTATCTGGGACTGGAGTTACAGGCAGCTGTAAACCGCCTTGTGGGTGCTGGGAACCGAACCTGGGTCCTCAGTAAGAACAACCAATGTTCCTAACCACTGAGCCGTCCCTCCAGCATTCTCCAGAATGACAGATAACACCAGACCCGAATTCTAAGTGAGACCCAAACTCAGATCCTCATCCTTGCACTTTGCCCATCTCCCCATCCAGGTTAAGAACACTTACTGCTCTTCCAGAGGACTTGAGTTCACTTTCCAGTACCCACAATATGGCTTGCAACTGTCCCTAATAGCAGTTAGCTCCAGGGGACACCTCTGGCCTCCAACTTCCACAGGCCTGTACTCATGACCCCACACATGCAAATTAAACAATAAAGGTAAGTCCATTCTTAACTAAATAGGGCTGGGGATGTAGCTTAGTTGGTAAAATGTTTCTCCACCATGAATGAAACACGGGGCTCAACCTCTAGCATCACATAACAGCTTGAGTTACGGAGCACAAGCAGGAGGATCAGGAGTTCAAGGTCATCCTCGGATGCTTGGCAAGTTTAAAGCCAGTCTGGACAATGTGAGATTCTGCCTCCGCAATAGAAAAAAAAAATGTCTGTTTTCCAGACATGTATTTTCCTGTGTTGCCTTGGCTGTATTGGAACCCACTCTGTGGACCAGGCTGGCCTTGAACTCACAGAGATCCACCTGCTCTGCCTCCTGAGTGCTGGGATTAAAGGCTTGCTTTCCCCAGCCCCCACCCCAACACGGTAATTTCTCTTTTAATTACAGGACTAGGTACCTGTAGGGGTTCAGATAGACCAACCAGCCCAGACTTTAATACCTGTTGGTTGTAAGAAGCCTAGGGGCCAGTTCCCCAAAGGACTCACTAACAACTACGTTGAACGGCGTGAAGGTGTTCCTGGGCCCCACTTCTGGAGACGCCGTCTGATCTGCTGTTGGTTAGAATCCTCAGAACTTGTTCTGCTTGTGGAAAGAGCTGATTTCCAAGCTCTTCTCTACTCAGAGAAGCTTCACCAAAGTGCAGGGGATGAAGGGATGTCCCTTTCAGCTCTAGATGGGGAGGTTAGAGAGGCCAGCCCTAAGTCTAACATAAGACGCTTTTGTCCTGTAATATTTTTCAGCCATGGTGCAAGAAACCCCAGTTGCTAATGCATAGCCGGTCCTGGGAACAGGAAGTCAGTCGGCCTATGACTCACAGGAGCCCCAGCTTTCCCTTGTCGGTGGTGGGAATTGAACCTAGAGCCTTATGACTACGACATATGTGCCCTAAGACTGAGCTACGCCTTGCATTTAGTGTTTGTACTTTGATGTGTTTTGTTTTGAGGCAAGGTCTTGCTGCCTTACCCAGGCAGGCCTTGATGTTGAAATCCTTAATCTCCTGAGCCGCTGAGATTCCGTGCTTGCTCTGGGCCTGGTTTGGCATGAAGTTTTAAAATACTAACAGTGACTGCTACAGTTGTGTGTGTGAGTGCTTGTGCACGTGAAGGTCAGAAGACAAGTTTGTGAGTTCTGGGGGATTGAACTCAGGTCACCGTAAAAAAGCACTTTTACCTGCTGAGCCGTCTCACCTGCCCAAGCCGGCTGCTCCCGGTTCCTCCTGACAGGAGGCACCATTTGAGGTTTTTTTAAAGAAGAGTTAGCTCTTTTATTATTGGCATCCACATAAAGAGTTGGCTATGGTAGTCTGTGCCTGCAATTCAAGAGTCCGGAGGTGAGGCAGGTGGATCTCTGAAGTTCTCTGGCCAGCCTGCCTGTCAGTTGATGAGCTCCGATCTCAGTGAGAGACACCATCTTTAAACAGAAAGTGGAAACCAAAAACATAAAAAGAAAAGGAAAGACGAGGAGCTGGAGGGATGGCTGAGTGGTTAAAAACACTGACTGCTCGGCCAGAGGACCTGGGTTCAGTTCCCAGTGCCCACGGGACAGCTCACAGCTGTCTCCAGTCCTGGGAATCCAATGCCTTCTCCCGGCTTCCTGGGGCACCAGGCAAACAAACGGTTCACATACATGTATACAGGCAAAACACTCAAGCACACTGAACAATAAAAAGAAAATAAATCTACAAAAGGAAAAATATGCAAACAAAAGCAGGGTGGAAAAAACAAACAAAAATGGTGTGGTGATGCACGCCTTTAGACCCCAGCACCGAGGACGCAGAGGCAGGTGGGTCTCTTAGTTTGAGGCCACACTTGTCTACAGTGTAAGGACAGCCAGGGCTACACAGAGAAAATGCCTCAAAAAAAAAAAAAAAAAAAAAAAGCCAACAGAACAAACAAAAAACCCAAACAATACTAACAATAAGACAAATACATTGTTGTGAACATGCTCGTGCGAGTGTCTTCGGTGTTACACCGGTGCTTGGCACAATCCAAAAGGAGGAGCTCCTACTGCGCATGCCCTATGCAGACATTCGTCGTTCATGGGCCCCGGAGGGTAAGAGGGTGTATTTTTGATGAGGGAAGGAACGCAGAGCTTGCATCAGGTCCCAGGTTTCTGGTTACCTTCCAGGCTTTGCTAACAGGAAGCCAAAGCAAACCATTTACCTTCCGTGTTTCCTCAGCTGTAAATGGAAATAATTAGTACCTTCGCTCCTTGATGTGTGACGGGAGAGCGCTCTGCAAACACGCACACAGCAGAAATGCGAGCTGTCATTAAAGTGGGAGCTTTTAATTATCAATGAGATCTAAGGGGTTGTTAGACTCATGTGGGTTTCCATTTCCATTAAGAAACCAGATTAGATGTGTCTGCTCTGCTACGAGAGCTGCACGGCCAGGCGTCATGAGGGAATTCCCAAACATGCCCTTAGTCTTGGCTAGAAGATTTCTCTCAGTGTTTTGCCTTCGGTTGGCAAATATGGCAATCTTCTTCTTCCCTCTGGCATCAGCCTGAGTTAGCCTGGTCTGGAAAAACCAACTGGCTGGGGTCTGCCTGGTTGGACCAACTGCATCTCTCGGGGAAAGTCACATGGCAAAGTTGGCCTGCGCCTTCGTGCACGACTAACTCACTGGTTCAGTATTGCCGATGAGATGCTCTGGTACCGCAACGAAATAGCAAAGGTTATTTGATATACTAAAATCAAGAGCTTTTAAAAAAATAATTATTTCAAAGTACCATCATTTCCTGGCATGTTGGTTCCCAAGAGGATTGTTACACAGGCAGGAGACAGCGCCCTCTTCTGGCCAGTGTCATACTTGCATGGCTGTGACGGGGGTTTCCAATCCACTGGACTGGCTGGCTTTTCAGTCCTTCGGCAGGACCATGCTGTGGTTATTATCAATCTTGAATGAGTCACTTTTTGTTTCCTTCTGCCCTTTCCTCTTTAAACAAGAAAACTTAAACTTGCGATGGGTGATTTAATGAGTCAACTTGGATAGGCAACGGGGTCCAGTGGTTTGATCAAACCATTGCTGTGAAGATATTTTAATTAATGTTTCCACTCACTTTCATACAATATTAGACTATTATAAAATAAAATGATCCATTTTCTTATGCTAAACAAGAGTAGCTACATATTTTAAGTTGAATTGAAACAAAAAAGCATTCGTTAAGATGGCTTTACTGGGGTTGGGGATTTAGCTCAGTGGTAGAGCGCTTGCCTAGCAAGCTCAAGGCCCTGGGTTCGGTCCCCAGCTCTGAAAAAAAGAAAAGAAAAAAAAATGGCTTTACTGATGCTTCTTGTTGGGTCAACCCAGGTAGATGAGGATGACATGAACTCCTGATTCTCCTCATACTTCCTTCTCCCCAGTCCTGGAAATGCAAGCCTGCCCACCCCCATGATCAGCCACAGGGCTTTTTGTTTGTTTGTCTTGTGCATGTGTGTGCGTGCATGTGTGTGTGTGTGTGTGTGTGTGTGTGTGTGCGGGGCAAGGCAGCAAGAAATATCCAGTGAGGGACCAAAGCCTTAGACCCCGCACACCCTGCCCAGTACCTTATGCTGTGGCTGTCATGCATAAAAGAAAAGAGAGAGAGGGAGGATGTTGAAGGCTGTGGAGACAAGGAAACATGAACCACAGCTGTGCTCCTCAAGGTTGTCTGCTAAACCCGTCCTCCAAAGCCAGAGTCCAAGCCTCCAAAGGCCCTGCAAAGAAAGGAGTGAAGCTGTCCCAAGAGGGCGAAGCTGATGCAGACGAGGGTGGGAGAGACCCTGCCCAGAATGTAGAAGCCAAACGGAGCAGACACAGAGGACTGAAGGTGCTGTAGATGCCGAGGGAAGTGCGTGCATTGTGAGTGAGTGCCTAACTCTGGTAGCTATACAGTTTGTTTCTCTTCAAATGCAAGCATTATATAAGTGATGGGGTTCATTTTTTTTTCTTTTCTTTTTTTTCGGAGCTGGGGACCGAACCCAGGACCTTGCACTTGCTAGGCAAGTGCTCTACCACTGAGCTAAATTCCCAACCCCGATGGATTTCATCTTAATTTCCCTATGAGTTATGCTATGTCGTCAGCATGCAGGACACTTTCTTTTATCTGTCTGTCTATCACCTATCATCTGTCTGTCTGTCCATCTGTCCATCTGTCCATCTGTCTGTCTGTCTATCTATCTATCCATTTATCTATCTAATGTAGCTTTAGCTCTGGTTATCCTGGAGTTTTCTATATAGACCAGGCTATCCTCAAACTCACAAGAGTTCACCTACTCCAGAGTGCTGAGATTAAAGGCTTGCACTACCAAGCTAGGCTGCTCTCTCTGGTTGTTTTTTTTTTTTTGAGGGGGGGCAGGTGCTTCTAACACAATGTTTCCAAAGCTGGGTTGGGAGGTTGTGGTGGTGGTGGGGGGAATGTCTTTTCTTGCTAGTTTTGAGATCTTTTGGGATCCCAGAAAGAATTCCTTGATAACACACAGAGCTGCTGCAGCCCGAACACTGAGGTGTGGAAACACTCAGATTAATTTGTGTCTTGTCCTCAACTCCCTTAAAACCTGTTGGACTTTGCAGTAATTTGAATAAGAATGGCCTCCATAGACTCGTATATTTGAATGCTTAGTCATCAAAAAGTGGCACGATTTGGGAAGGATTTGGAGGCATGGCTCCTTACAGAAAGTGTGTCACTGGGTGGTGGGCTTTGAGGTTTCAAAAAAGCCCATGGTAGGCCCAGTTCTTCTCTCTCTCTCTCTCTCTCTCTCTCTCTCTCTCTCTCTCTCTCTCTCTCTCTCTCTCCTTTGTGATCAAGATCACCTTTCAACTATTTCTCCAGCACCACACCTGTTCCCCACCACCATGTTCCCTGCCATGATGATAGCAGACTTCTGAAACTGCTAGCAAGCCCCCAGTTAAATGCCTTCTTTTGTAAGAGTTGCCTTGGCCATCGTGTCTCTTCACAGCAATAGAACAGTGACTGAGACGGACCTGACTTCCTAAACTTGGTTTTGCCAGTGTGTCAGAGGGAAGGGACCTGACCTTCACAGTGGCATCACTGAGGTGGCATGGGAAGAGCAGTGGTTCCCCTCTCTGAAGGACAATGGACCTTCAGAAGGATAGCTCTGCTCTTTGTGTATCACTTCCTGAAAGTCGGGGTAGGCTTGTCAGACGTCGTTAAGCAGCTAATGTGACCTGGCAACCCTCGCTCTAAGCCCGCCTTGTTCAGATCACCAAACGAGGATCTTGCAGCTTCCATAGCGGACTCCTGATCCTGGTGAGGATCTCACAGCTTCCATAGTGGACTCCTGCTCCTGGTGGTGTACTGATGGGAAATGGTTCTAGTGCTTTGACTTAATTTAGCTCACAAAAGCCACTGCTTCCAGATGCTGAAGGTTCCTGCCCACAGCTGGCTTTGATTGGAAATAAAGAATTGCTGTACAGCCAATGGCTGGGCAGGGAGACGGAGGCGGGATGTTTAGATTGCAAGGGACTGAGGGAGGGAAAAGGGATGAGACTTAAGAGCTGCAGGAGAGAAATCATCCAGCAATGTAGAGGGAAAGGGAATGCGGCCATATTGGGGGCGGGGGGATGGGAGGGGCGCTGCCCAGGAGGAAACAGGGCAGCAAAGATAAAATACAGATTTAGAAGGTGCTAAGCCAGGAATACCAGAGGGGAGTGTGTGCTGGTGCACGGAGGTTTAGAAGTGCCCAGTCACTGAGCTAGGAAGGCAATCAAACTTAAGCTGGTGTGTGTGTGTGTGTGTGTGTGTGTGTGTGTGTGTGTGTGTGTGTATGCATGCATGCATGCATGCATGCATGCATGAATGCATGTGTGCGAGCATGAGTGCACACGTCACTGCATTTAATTACGGTTGCCTGTATAAACATGGGTTGGGGCTACTTGCTTGAGCAGATCAATGTGACAATGGTAACAGAACTGAGGAACAGGACTTCCGTTCCCCCTGAAATCTAGACCAATAAATCTTTTTTTTTTTTTTTAAGATTTATTTATTCATTATATTTAAGTACACTGTAGCTGTCTTCAGATACACCAGAAGAGGGCATTGGATCTCTTTACAGATGGTTGTGAGCCACCATGTAGTTGCTGGGAATTGAACTCAGGACCTCTGGAAGAGCAGTCGGGTGCTCTTAACCACTGAGCCAACTCTCCAGCCCTAGACCAATAAATCTTAATGTACACTCCCTGCTAAGATTTATTATAGCGTTGCCTATTCTTAGGGGCTCTCATTGCTGTGAAGACCATGGCCAAAGCAATTGTTGTAAAGGACAACATTTTTAGAGCTGGCTTACAGGTTTAGAGGTTTAGCCCATTACAGATACGGCAGGAAGTATGGTAGCATCCAGGCTGATACGGGGTGGGAGGAACCTAAAGTCTTACATCTTGATCCAAAGGCAGCCAGGAGAAGACTGCCTTCCAGGCAGCCAGGAGGAGGGTCCCAAAGCTCACCCCAAAATGACACACTTCCTCCAACAAGACCACACCTACTCCAACAGGGCCACACCTCCTAAAATTGCCACTTCCTGGACCAAGCGGACCATATTCAAACCACCACACTTATTGGACAAACATATCAGGAAAAAGATGGGCGTTTGTTAGGTTCAGACAGATTCAACATTGGCTTCCCAGGTTCTTCCTTGGGGCAGCTCACCCCGAAATACTTCGTACAGTGTTCCACAGAAACAGGCGTGGAATGTCTTTTGCCTGTGGACGTCTACCGTAGTCTAAGGCAGTTATGCAGATTTGCCTGGGTCTCTCAGGATGAGGCCAGGCAAACATCATGAGCCCTGATGGTTTTGGAAAGCAAACCTGACAAACTACCTTAGCAGGCATCAGTCACTAACAAAGGCCATCCAATGGCTGCATCGTCAGCGTCGGTCAAGGTCTTACTAATGGGTCCCTGAGATGTGTGCGAGCTCTAAGCAGGCTTTCCTGCTCTTAACTCTTTCCTCACAGTCTCTGCTTTCTAAGATGCCTGTAATTAGCTCTATATATTACTTTATAGTCATAAATGGGACTATGAATATAAAAGCATCCAAAGTTAATGATTTTCTTTGCTGCCCATCAGTGTTTTATAATGTTGGCACATTTCCTTGTGCTGCGACACATCTCACAGAGGCCCAGCAGTCTTTTTCTTCTTTGAGGTAAGCTACAAGTTCAAGCGTAAAGGAGCATGTGATACCCAGGGGAAGACACCCCCCCCCAACATCTAGTTCAGCTTCTCCATTTTACAGACCAGTGAATGAGATCATGAATCGCTTAGATGATGCTCAGTTGCTCAGTTCCTCTCTCTCTCTCTCTCTCTCTCTCTCTCTCTCTCTCTCTCTCTCTCTCTCTGTGTGTGTGTGTGTGTGTGTGTGTGTGTGTGTAGGACAGGGTTTCACTATGTAGCCTTGGTTGGCTGGCCTTGAACTCACAGAAATCCACCCACCTCTGCCTCCTGAGTGCTGGGATTAAACTCCTATGTGACTGTGCTTGGCTTGTTCAGTTGCTTTCGAAGGCCTTTAGCATGGGCAGCGTGACGGTGACACTCACTGGATCTAAGCTTGGAAGAGCCAAGCGTCTGGGAATTTCCTCAGAGAACTGTTTGGATTAGGTTAACCCAAGTGGGGAGATCCCCCTTAAATGTGGGCCCCACCATCCCGCAGCCTGGGATACGCTAGCTTGATTCTCTGCATGCAAAGGGGACGGGACCGGCTTTATCGTCTCTGCCTCTTGGTGTTAGGTGTAAGAACCTCACCTTTCTGTCTCCATTTCGCCTTCTCCACTATGATGGATGGTGTCTCTTCCACCTATGAGCCAACATGTCCTCTCCTCTGTAAGCTACCTCTTGTCGGTTTTTAAATTAAAAAAAATAATTTATTATATATTTTATGTTTATGAGTGCTCTCTTCACGCATACCAGAGAGGGAGTTAGGTCCCAGTACAGACGGTTGTGAGTCATCATGTGGGTGTTGGGAATTGAACTCAGGACTTCTGGGAGTGCTCTTAACTACTGAGCCATCTTCCCAGTACCAAATTAAAAAAAAAAAAAAAAACCAAAACACTTTTTTTTCAAGACAGGGTTTCTCTGTGTAGCTCCGGCTGTCCTGGAACTCACTGTGAAGACCAGGCTGGTTTTGAACTCAAAGATCTACTTGCCTCTGCCTTCTGAGTGCTGGGATTAAAGGCTTACACCACCACCGTCCAGCCCCAGTTTTTAAATTTTAAAAAAAATATTTTGTATGAATGTTTTGCCTGCATGTATGTATGTGAACCACATGTGTGCCTGGGGCCTGCAGAAGTCAGAAGAGGGTATTGTGTCCCCTGAACCTGGAGTTAGGGCTTGTGAGCTACCCTGTGGGTCCTGGGAATGAATCCTGGTCCTCTACAAGAACAGGTTTTCCTAACAGTTGAGCCATCTCTCCACTCCCCCTCCCCGTTTTTTTGACCCAGGGCTTCACATGATCTACGCTAGCCTAGAACTCCCAATTTTTCTGCCTGCATCTCTTAAGTGCTGGGATTACAAGTATGTGCTACCACACGCAGCTCAAAAATGGCTTAAAATGTCTTAGTTGGAGAAAATGCAATGGAACACTTTAAAACGAAGTGTGTGTGTGTGTGTGTGTGCGCGCGTGTGTGCGCATGTGCGCGCACACGCATCTGTTTACCCCATTTTCTTCTAAACGGAGTTTCTCTGTGTGACCCTGGATGTCCTGGAACTCACTTGGTAGACCAGGCTGGCCTTGACCTCAGATATCTGCCTGCCTCTGCCTTCCAAGTGCTGGGATTACAAGCGAGCGCCACCACTGACCGACAGATTGTATTTTTTTAATTGTAGTTTTAATATAATTGAAGTCACAATGATCTTTCCTAATTTCTCCTCGAAGTCTTATTTTTAGGTATATAATCCATTTTTAGTCTTTTAATATGGTATTAGGTATGGATCAACATTGTTAGGCTTCTAACTTTACTAAAGGTTGCCCTGCTGGGCGGGCTGGAGCATACCTGTAATCCCAGTGCTCGAGCCAGGAGGATCTCGTTCTAGCTTAAGGTCAGCTTAGCTGCATAATTGTGTATGTGCATGAACTTGTGGGTGCAAGCGCCTCACGGAGCCAGCAGAGGGCGTCAGGCCTCTTCGGGGAGGACTTACAGTGGTAGTGAGCAGAACGGGATGTGCTGGAGCCAAATTGAGGTCCCACGCAGGAGCAGTCCTGGTTCTTAACCGCTGAGCTATCCCCCCAGCCTTTCTCTTTCTTGAGTCTTATAGACGTCCCCAGCTTGATGACCAGTCAGCCTCTAAATGAGGTGATACCCCTATGTCTCCACTCTGCCTCCTGAGTACTGAGCTCATATAGGCATGGGCCACCACACCGCCCTCTTCCTTCGGTCCCTTTTCTGTTGCCTTTCCCTCTTCATCTTTCTTGTGGTATCATCCTGTGTCCTGGCCTGGAACTCACGGCCCTGCTTCAGCCTTTGGAGTGCTTCCCTAGGGTCAAGAGCTGGGCTACTGCTCACATCCTGACTTGAGGTGTTTAGCACTCCTAATGGGTCTGAGACTTTGGGATGAATAGTTTCTGTGTTTCCAAACACAGCAGGAAGGGACGGTGCGGCTGCATGTAGCCAAGAAACAAGCTGTGCTCGCAGGCTTGCTGCTGACTTTATGGGGGTGATGATGCATGGAAACCTGTACCCAGTGAACCAGTTTCTGGTCTGTGGAGAAAGTCCCTGCTTAAGGCTGAATGGCTCCTATAGACTTGGTTCTTCTTGGGCCAGAGCATCTGTCCACCCTCTGCATTTCCCTAAAAGCCACACCTAAACCTGTTTCCCTTCTATCCGACAGGGCATGGATTTGATTCAGAAAATATGTCTGAGGATTAAGTAGCTTAAGGGGCCCCCACTCTGAGACAGGTTTTTCTGAAGGGCCCGCTCCTCTGAGAGGTTTTTCTGAAGGGTCCACCCAGAATGTCACATTTTGGTGCATGTCGGGAGGACTTGATGAGGGGATTTTGAGAGGCTGTTCGACTCAGGGCCACAGCAGCAGCTGAGCATCTGTGAGGCTCGCCCTGTTGAGTCAGTTCCCACACCAGTGGCGTCACACGGGGCAGCAGGCTCGGCTCTCGCTTGTTTCCTTGGCTTGATTTTTAAGTCCCACGAGCCCCAGGAGAAGCATGCGTATGACATGTGACGCTCAGTGGTTATGAGGCTCTCAACTCGCATAACTCCGTGTAGTTACGTGTGTGTAAAGTGCGACCTCAGTTCTACAGTTGATGTTTTACAATGACGTGGTAATGAGTGAAGGAGACTTGCTCAGTGAGATGTAACTAGTGAGCAGTGGGACCAGGACTTAAGATGCAACCAAGGATGAAGGATATGGGCTCTTCCTTTTTTTTTTTTTTTCCGGAGCTGGGGACTGAACCCAGGGCCTTGTACTTGCTAGGCAAGCGCTCTACCACTGAGCTAAATCCCCAACCCCAGGATATGGGCTCGTTGTTGTTTTCTTCCACTCAACCTTAGTGACACAACGAGAAGCATCGCCCACAGTCTGCTGTGTTTGCAAGGCTACACCCAGTCTCTCATTCTCTTCTACACCAGGCCTACCAGGCTGGAGTGTTTCCCCGATGATCTCTTCGTGTGGCATGCTGGGTGTGGCATGCTGGTCCATGACTCAGGGATGTTCTTTCTCAAGAACACGTCTTGGTGTCAGACAAACAGGAGGCTGAGCCAATCGCTGGGGAGAAGACCCTGTACGCTCAGATTCTTTAAGATTTATTGTGCTAATGCAATTAATGAAAAAGAAGAAAAAGGGCTGGAGAGGTGGCTCAGCGGTTAAGAGCACTGACTGCTCTTCCAGAGGCCCTGAGTTCAAATCCCAGCAACTACATGGTGGCTCAACAACCATCTGTGAGGGGATCTGATCCCCTCTTCTGGTGTGTCTGAAGACAGCTACAGTGTACTCATATATAAATATGATAAATAAATAAATCTTAAAAAAAAAAAGAAGTAATGCTAGGTATGGCTTCGTGCTACTGCTTCCTGCTCATGAATCATTTTCCACTGATTTTATGTTTATTTGCCTTTCTCTACTCAAGAGAAAACTAGGGCTTTGATGATTTATGGGAGAGAGGCTCTCACTGTGCAAACAAGGCTGGCCTTGAGCTTAGAATCCCCGGAAGTGCTGGAATTCCAGAGATGCACCATTGCACAGATTCTTTTCCGCAATGAGATATTTAGGTTCCATGTACTTTTTACATTTATTATTTGTGTGTATGTGTGCCTGTGTGCATGCATTCCCCTTGACCCCAGTGCCTACAGACACCAGAAGACATCAGTTCCACCCAAGCCGGTGGCAGGTGGTCCTGAGCTGCCTGGCTTGTGTTGGGAACCCAATTTGGAAGAGTAGTCAAGTGCTCGTAACTGCTGCGTCATCTCCCTATCTCCTCCACAAGCTTTTAAAAAACGTGCCAGGGGGTTGGGGATTTAGCTCAGTGGTAGAGCGCTTGCCTAGCAAGCAGAAGGCCCTGGGTTCGGTCCCCAGCTCCGAAAAAACAAAAACAAAAACAAAAACGTGCCAGTATGCACACAAGTGAGCATCAAGTTGAGTCTATGACTTTGTACAGCACTGGCCCACTCAGCCGTGTATCACACCGAAGCCTATCGGGTCTCCACGTACTTCTCCTCAGCTGCCAACACTCCCCCTCCCTGGTGATGCGAAGCCTTTCTTTATGTGTCGTGTGAGAGCGAGACATTTCCTGATGCATAAGGTGTGATTTCTGAGAACAGCCCATGAAAGGCACTCGGAGGATTCTGAGACGTCACTTGCACGCAAACTGCCATCGAGCTGCTTGTGATGTCAGTCGCACGCAGTCTGCATGGTAAGACAGACGTCACCCACTACATGGAGGTCTAGGTGAAGAACTGCTCGGTCCATTCTGGAATGTTCTATGAGTAGATGCTGCAGATGGCAAGAGCAGAGTGTCAACGGTAGGTGTGAGGGACAACCGTGACATCGTACAAAGCTAATTTCCCAATGTACAAGAACATTGCCCCCTAACTGTGAGACGGTCATGGCAGCGATGACCAATGAGTCAAGGTGACCATTCAGAGGCATTTGATTCTCCTGAGGACCACAGACCCTAGAGTTCAACAAGATGCCTCAAACAGCCAAGAGACGACCGCCTCCGTTTAATAGGCCTTTGCTGTTTATTCCTTGCCACGGAGGTGTCCTGTGACGTAACTACTTCTACTGTGCCTCTCCTCTTCCAGTAAGACACTCCCAGGGCTGGAGGAAGTGAGGCAATTTCACCACACACTGGGTCATATTTGTGCAGCAGCCACCAAGGTCCAGGAAATATGGACGCTGTTTGAGGCTATACGGTCCATTAACTTAGGGAGAAAAAGATAACTGAAAATGCAAGGTGCATTTGAGGGGGAAACACCCAGAAAAGCCGGAACCTTCCCCCACCCATTTGCAAGCCACCGTGCTCTACATAGCTTGTTTATGCTAACACGTATGGCTTCCAATTCCGGGAAACCGGAATACGCTCGCTGGGCAGTGTTACTGCAGAGAACGTGGTGCAAGGCATGACTCAGACATTCTTCAGTTTTATAAGCAGCAGACGAATAGCATCCTAACACACAGGAAGTGAACGTTAGCTTCTGTGCTAATAATTAGTTCGGTTTGGGGGTGCATTCGATCTTCCAAGCTGAACATAAAACAATCTATACGTGTGTGTGTGTGTGTGTGTGTGTGTGTGTGAGAGAGAGAGAGAGAGAGAGAGAGAGAGAGAGAGAGAGCACATGTGTGCATGCTATACTTAGGATAGCCATAAATATAATTCTTAAAACAAGATACTTTCCAGTTGGGCATAATGCATGCCTTTAATCCCAGCACTCTGAAGTGGAGGCAGGAGGACCTCTGTGAGTGTGAGGCCAAACCAGTCTACATGGTGATATCCTGTCTTGAAAAGCAAAAACCAACTAAAGAAAAACAGTAGGGGTTGGGGATTTAGCTCAGTGGTAGAGCGCTCGCCTAGCAAGCGCAAGGGCCTGGGTTGGTTTCCAGCTGGGGGGGGAAAAGAAAAAGAAAAACAGTAGCTTCTACCCTAGGACTGGAGATTAAGGCCAGGGCTTCACACATGTGAAACACAGCCCCAGCAAAAGGAAGACGCCTTTGAGACCATGAAGCAGGGGCAGAGGGTGGAGTTAATAATGATTGTGCTTGGAGTTATTCCAGGCAAACTGGCAAGCACAGTCACCTCCTTATTGTACAGGTTTAGTGTTTGCTAAGTGTGTGACAAGCACAGTGTAATTTCACTTAGCACGACATGCGGCGTATTAGACTTACATTACTGTGGTCCTTCTAACACAGCATCTGTCTCGGGCTAGAGGGAAGAATGTTCTACCATTTTCCCCCTAGGCCTATGGACACCATCTCGTGGATAAGACAATGAGCACAGATGGTCAATCGACCCAAATTGCACCCCAGCTCCTCAAAGCTTGAAATAAAACTCAGTCCGTGTGCTTAATAGTTGTTTGCTGAATCGAAAGGGGCTTCCTTCTGGAATCCATCAGATTTGATGTATAGATAATGCACCAGACAGAGGTGGGCATTTCTCACTACCTCACTGGCAAGGAATCTCACTTGAGGCCCCTCCTAAAAAGCCCGAGTCCTAATAATTGGTCCTATATTTGGACTTCCCTATGTTAGCCTCTGGTACAGATCTGAAGGCATTAGAGAAGGAACACAGCTGTTGAGCTCAGTACTGGAGTCATTCAGCAACCAGTAAGACCTCTAACTCAGCAAGTTTAAAGGAAGAACTATGGGGCCACTCGTCAGAATTAAGGGGGCCGGCCACTTGGTCACCTTTGGCCTAGTCTTTACCACTGCTGGCTACCCCCTGTGCTTCTAATACTGGTGACTACAGACTGGGTTGAACTATTGGTCTAACCCTTTGCCGCCTGTCATAGCTGTTCTCAGACCCACGTTTTAAATACTGTTCAACTCTGACACCCTTGAGCACTATCTGCTTCTGCAAACACAACTCTCAAGTTCTAAGTCAGCACTAGAAGGGCTGCAACTCTCTATGCAATAAGGACTAGCCCTTTGCAGTCAGCGAAGCCCGGAGAAGGAATGTGTGGAAGATCTGCTCCACCATTCACTCAGTTCTAGATGGCATTCTGGAGGAAGCTCAGTGCTTGGTGGTCATGGTAGACACAGAACAGAGAAACCCTTCTTTGGAAAACAGCATTCTACTAGGGCACGACTTTGTGGGCTCATGCCCAGAACTTTGACCCCAGGCCCACAACAGGGTCTGTGAGAAACCTACCACTCATCAGCCTTAGCTGCAAACTTCAGAGTACCCATTTCTCCTTGAAGGAGTTGGGATGACCAGAGAGGGTATGAATAGCAGGCAGAGCTCACAGGAAATGCAGCCCAAGAAGTCCGGTGATACAAGGCCTCTCAAGTGAGTCATTTCCTTGAGAAGCATCCCCAGAGCTCTGACACCTATTCAGGGTGTACTAAGAGGACCGAACCATAACAGAATGACTCATGGCAAAGGTCTAGCCAGACTAGCCATGAAGGAACCAAAGGAAAGTGTAGCAGGTGACCGAGTGTAGCATAACCCAGTGGACAGGCAATCTCACTAACAGGAGAGATGGCCTAGGGCTTTTACTTTTGTTTTTTGAGGCAGTTTCTGTGTAGCCCTGGAACTCCCTCTGTAGACCTCAAACGCAAGAAATCTGTCTGCCTCTGCCTCCCAAGTGCTGGAATTAAAGGTGTGGGTCACCACCTTTTGGATTATATAACTTCTTTTAAACTTGGTTTCTTGGGGTTGGGGATTTAGTTTAGTGGTAGAGTGCTTGCCTAGCAAGCGCAAGGCCCTGGGTTCGGTCCCCAACTCCGAAAAAAAGAAAACAAAACAAAACAAAACTTGGTTTCTTACCTCTAAAGAGCTACTAACCTTTCTTCTAATGACTGTACAGATGTTTTACCTGTATGTTCGTGCCTGGTGCCCAGACGTCAGAAGACGAGCATCAGAACCCCGAGACTGGAGTTACAGATGGTGGGCTGCTACTCAGGTGCTGGCAAACAAACCAGGTCCTCTAGACGGGAAGCCAGGACTCAGGACTGCTGAGTTACCTCCAGTACCCCAACCACCTTTAAAACTACCTTAAACCTTTAAGGAAGACCAGCTGTTCCTTACTATTTCTAACTATGTAACAAGTAACTTAGATAAGAGACGGCTTACTAGGCAATACACACAGTACGAACTTGTTTTTTTTAAATATTTTTTGAGATTTATTTAATGTATATAAGTACACTGTAGCTGCCTTTGGACACACCAGAAGAGAGCATTGGATCCAATTACCATGGCTGTGACCCACCACACGGTTGCTGGGAATTGAACTCGGGACCTCTGGAAGAGCCGTCAGTGCTCTTAACCACTGAGCCATCTCTCCAGCCCAAGAACTTGGTTTCAATGCCTTATTTTTGTGCACATGCATTCATGTGTGAAACGTTCCTGTGTGTGTGTGTGTGTGTGTGTGTGACGATACACATGTAGATGCTTGAGGACAACCTCAGGTATCTCTATCTTCCCACCTTGAGAGTCTCTTGTGCTTCCTTGATGCTATGAGCCCCAGGTTACCTTGTCCCCGGGTGCCCAGGAATCCTGCATCCCAGCAGGTTTGAAGAGCTTACAGACCCTGCATTACATGGGCCTCTGTAGGCCCGGGGGATTGAAATTTAGATCCCCATTCTTGTCTGATAAGTGCTTTACCCATTGAGCATCTTCCCAACCTCCTAACTTCCTCTTGGCTTATGAAAAGCCAAGACTTCAGTAGGGCTAGCAGCCTGAACATCCAAGACTCGATCGCACTATGGCCAACTTCAACCAGGAGTCAGTGTAGTAATAATGTACAATACCAGTTTCCATAACCTAAAGTGGGAAATCTTCACCCCACTCTAAACAACTTATGGGTAAGTAGGTGAAGTTGGTGAAGTAGGTCTCCTCTAGTGGCAGTGCCAAGAAACCCTTTCCACTCCATCTCTGAACTCCAGACCACCACACAATGGTATCAGGAGGAATTGCTTAATTTGTTCAATTAAGAAAACATATAAGGGCGGGGGAGATGGCTTAATGCCTGAGAGCACTTGCTGCTCTTCCAGAGAACCTAAATTTGATTCCCCTGCATCCACATCAGGCGGCTGAACAGCACCGCTAACTTCAGGTCCAGGGATCCAATGCTCTCCTCTGGTTTCCAAAGGCATATATTCAGACATATGCAAAATTACACATAAAAATAAATCTATACAGAAAAGACAGGTAGATATCACAGAAATAAACTTTACAGGATGGCTCACATAGTTCTTCATGCGTGTGTGTGTGTGTGTGTGTGTGTGTGTGTGTGTGTGTGTCCTTTCTGAATAAATGTGGTCATGTTAGGTTTCAGTCTTATGGTAGTAAAAAGATTTGCTGGGTCAGGAAACTCAGTATGTTAGAAGACGCCATTTCACAATGAGAAAGCCAATCAACGAACTGGGGTACCCCCAGGATTGGCTTACATTTCAGTTCCCTTTCTTCTTAGCTTTAGTTTAGGTGGGCACTTTTAGGTGCACAGAGTATCATAAACACCCCAAGTTTATTTTAAAAGGTCAAGGCTGTAATCTCTTCCAAAATGTCCCTCTTGGCCCATTCTTTTGAGGTTGTCTAACTCCCAAGGACAGGACCAAGTACATTGGGCTTTCTTAGTGTGACCAACTCTACTGTGCATGTGACAGTCAAAGCAAAAGGAGTTACTGCTGAAGAGAAAGTGGGGGTGATGGACACAGGGGCAGAGAGGCATGGTTCCCCTACTTTAGTTAGAACCCGGGTGGCCTTGCCTTGGGGACAGTCCTAACCACAGGTACTGGCATCCTGGTGCTAAAAGGTTTTTGCCTGGTAAAGCTCCTTAGAGAATGCAGGTCACATACAAACAGGCATTGCAGACCCTTGTTTCCTTTATTACTACAAACAGGAAGCTAAGAGAGCTCTGAACTTGTTTAGGGAAGCCTAGAATTGGGCCCAGGTAATAAAATACACAAAGAAACTGTGAAATCACGAAAATACATTTCTTAAAAAAGCTTTCAGGTATTACACACAAAAGCAAACAAGTTTACCTTAAAAATATCAATTATCACAACAATAGCCTACTTCTAATTATAATTACTTCTTCAAGCAACATTTGTCTTTGTTTCCAAATACAGCAGCAGGTGACAAAACCTAGATCTTCCATTGCTTACGGTATAAACATATGTCTCAGACCACACTTCAGGCAGCTTAACTTAAAAGGCATAGACTGTAAAATATATCAAATTTGACATTATTCAGTAAATGAAAAAAAATCATAATTTCAAAAAAAAGTATTACAAAACTTTTTATAGAGCACATATAAAAAGTAGTGTCTACCTCATGACGTCAGTGTCTGTCAACCAGTGGCAGCTGGGCCTTTTACTTTGTACACTTGAATAGTTGCACTGATGAACACTACAATCTTGAAACAATGTTTTTATTGTTATTTTTGAGACTTGATTTCCCTTCATAACCCTGGTTGTCCTATAATTCTCTGTAGATCAGGCTGTCCTTGAACTTGGGAGATCTGATCCCTCCAAGTGCTGGGATCAAATGCATACGCCACCACCACACTTGGCTCTTGAAAGATACTCATTTACACACATGCACATACAACCAGCTTACTAAACCAGTCACGTGCCTTTAATCTCAGCACTTGGGAGACAAAGTTTTTTGTGAGTTCTTCAACTATATAATGAGCTTAAGGTTAGCCAGTTATGTGGCGAGACCCCATTTCAAAATACAAAACAAACTGCCACATTTTAAAACATGCCCAAGACAGGTCTGCTATCCTCACTGAGAGCTTGATGGCTGGTAATGGCGCCTCACCCGGGAGCTCCTTGAGCAGAGGGAGCAGAGCTCCACCCCAGACATGCACATGCTCAGTCCTCAGATGGACTCCGCACTAGAAGCATAGACTCTGTCCCAACTGCCAGTGTCCACTGCTGTCATAGTTGGCAGAGCTCAGAGCATCCACTGCACTGATGCAGCTGGTTTAGTCAGGCGTATGCTCCTCTAAATGGTGGAAGGATTGAAGGCCTACCGAACTTCCAGACTGTACAATCCTGGCACTTGAGAAAGCTAACTCTAAGTCGCTCAGGGCGAGGCATACATGGCACCTGTTGTTTAAGTGTAGGACACCACGGAAAACGAGGCAGTATCTTACCAGAAACAGAGTGGGGCTGTCTCCAACCTACAGCTTCAAAAGCTGTCTAGGTGAGGAGGCCACACGTGAGGTGAGTCATGAGAAAACAGACTGTTCACCTCTACTGACACTGGGACAAACCAAGGCAGGGGGAAGCTTTGTAAAGAACAGAGCATTGCAAAACCAAAGACTTCAACTTCACAAAAACTAGCCTTGTACACATTTCAATTATCTTTATTGTACTTATTTAAGAATTACTGTGAGGCCATGTCGACAAATTCTGTATAATTTGGGCTCCTTTAAGACCAAACACTTATTGACAATGTCTCTTTTCAGAGGACCAGTCGTAGCCTCTCTCGCACTGTTTGCTCTAAAAGCAGTGTCAGTCTTAGGTTAAAACAAACCCAGAAAACCCTTTCCAGGGATTATTTCATTTGGCTACCTTTTATTCATTTTATTTTAACTTTTCCTGATTCTATCTTGAACCCAAAAAACCCTACCCTTAAGGCAACAAGAGAAATGTTCTGAAAACAAAATAAAACAAGAAAACCTACTATCTCTTTGATTTCCACTCTCACATTAAATAACAATAAACCCAGTAACTCCCAATTATGCAGTTGTGAAGTCCTAAGAAACCAGAGTTTAAAATGGAAGCTCCGTCCGGAGCACACCACACAGGGTGGGTTAAGTTCCCTAACAAGAATACCAGTGACCCACAAAGAGCAAGACCCCCACACTGGCTGACGACCTTGGCCACGGATTGGTGGAGAGGCGGACAGTCTTGCTGGTAGCAGGAGGGCAGTGATGCCGTTCCAGGGCTCAGATGCTCAGGTTGGCAGGCGGGTTCCATGTCCAAGAAGCTCCCAGGGGAGAATCAGCAATCTTTGTGGGAGTCCAAAAGTCGCTACTTCAGCAAAGCCTAACAGGACGGCATCCAACAGAGAAAGCAACGGAAGAACTCAAGCGTCCCTAAGGACCATTCCTCCTGGGTGAGAGGAGCTCCTCTACCCACACAGCTGGGGCCTCTTCTTACACTTTAGCGACACCCTGTATTAGTAAGTTAAATTTAACCATTATACCTACTTCTGCCAAAACAATAAAATGTTTCCTTCAAAACTGCACGGAGCGGGTTGGGGATTTAGCTCAGCAGTAGAGCACTTGCCGAGCGAGCTCAAGGCCCTAGGTTCAGTCCCCAGCTCCAAAAAAAAAAAAAAAAAGAAAGAAAAGGAAAACAAAACAAAACAAGAAAAACCAAAAACCAAACAAACAAAAAAAACCCCAACTGCATGGAGCTCCTAGGATAGGTTTCTTGCTCTGACAGAGCTCTAGAAAAAAAATGTTGGCACCAAATGCACTTAAACCAAGTTTTAAGGCTTAATTAAGAAGGTATCTTTGGGGTCAGTGGTAGAGCACTTGCCTAGCATGTGCAAGGCCCTGGGTTCCCCAGCTCTGGGAAAAAAAAAAAAAAAAGAAGAAGAAGAAGAAGAAGGTATCTTTGATAAATCTATGTTTTAACCCACACGGCAGAAGACCAGCAATATTTTGTGTGGTAGGAGGAGCTCACATTTCAATTGATTCTTAGTTATATGGGGTGTGGTGGTTGTGGGGTGATGAGAAAAAGTATTTGACTTTTGTCAAGTTAAGTTGTAGATTCTAACAATAATCCATGTTATTTTATATTTTGAGGGCATAGCTATGCTTTAAACAAATATCAAATGTTATTCAATACACATAATCACATTAACCACACTTGAAATGATTCACTTCTACATATTATCTGATTGTACCCACGTGATGGTCTACATATCCAAATACATGAAGCAGGAACTGAGGTGCAAAAGTTCTTTCACAAATGCCCTCAACCAACAGCGAAACCAGCCATTATATATGCTTTCGTGTGCATATACATATACTTCAAAAGGCAACGCGCCATTTCTTCATCCACTGTCAACTTAATGGTAAGACTGCAACAGAAAAGAAGGGGAAAAAAAAATCAACGTCTAGAATTGCTGGGGTCTCTGTGAACACCAGAACCAGCAGAAGAACTGTTGGAACACGGCGTAAACTGGAATCATGTGAGATTTCTGAGGACCTGAAAGAAAACTCCAAGAAATTAAGACAGGAGTCTTGTGACCTGTTTCTTCAAAACACACGGAATGGTTCTTAAGATTCTGTTTTTGTGCCCCTTCCGGATGTAGCAGACTCAAGTGAGTTTACTTCTGATTGTCCACTACAACTGGCTACTGTTACTTCTTTACGTCTCTACGGAAAACACGTCTGCTTCATTCCGCTTGCTCCATCACGAGGCGTGCCCTGGTGACTGTACATATACTCATATAAATCTCTTAAATCCCAGTCTGAGGCTCTGATTAAAACTGCTATTGTGTGAGACTGTAGGCCACCTCATCTAGAATTCCATCCTCCTAGGAGCCACTGCCTCTAGAGCAGTGGGATGTGGCACTCAGAACAGGGATCCGAAGTCAGGGATGCTCACAGCTGTCTAATAATGGGGCAGACACCAGCGGAGGCTTTGTCTGGTGCAGTTTGTGCGCCATTCTCTTAACGAAAGGAGCACACGTACTCAGATCTAACTATCAGACTGTTCGCAAGCACTCCTGGTTTCCAGAAGAAGGAACCTTTAGGGGAAGGACATAACTAAAGGTTTAAAAAGGCTCGCACTTCCTATGGACCTACCGCTCTGTACTGTTACTGGTATCCTTTTGGTTGGAGTAATACGCCGAGTTGCCATATGATTTTTCATTTAATTGGCAAAACGGTTCTAAGTCCTGCCCAATTTCTTTCAATGGCAAATGTGGCTCATAGGTGAAGCCCATGAAAATTCGCCGACAGGACTTGAGAGGCGACCCCGGGAATGTCTCGTATGGAATGCTAAGCGAGAGAGTAGATGAGCCGCAGAGCATCAGCTGCATGATGTACCTGCAGAGTCCCTTCCCCGTTAGGGATGCAGCCAAGGATGCTTGGACAAAGGCTGACCTGGGACCTGACCCTGCTCTAGTCTTGTAAGACTCAGACAAGGTCCCTCGCTCGAGCCCTATGCTGACTGCACAGGGCTGAAAGATGCTCCTGAGCAATCAGAGGGTAGCAAGTTCAAGTTTTAGTAAACAGCTGGCCTTTGAGACAGCCAGAGATCAACAAGGAGTCACACCTCAGCCAGGAAATGCCATCGGCTTTCTGAAGTGTTGTGGAAATGTAAGAATCTGCAAACATGGAGCAAATCAGCTGCTTTTGAAACCTACGCTCTTCAACACAAAGCCACAGAATCTTCACCAGTCACTCGAGAACAGGTGGAAAACGGGCACACGGAATTCCTTTTCTCCCTGGAATTCTCTCTTTTTTTTTTCTTTTTTCTTTTTTCGGAGCTGGGAACCGAACCCAGGGCCTTGATGCTTGCTAGGCAAGCGCTCTACCACTGAGCTAAATCCCCAACCCGAATTCTCTCATTTTTAATCAATGAATGTATTCTCTCAAGTCATGACAAAATCCTCTGCTGTATCAATTCTGCACAGGTCTCAGTTCCTGAGGCAGGCTTTTCCTCAGGCCTATATTACATGAAGAACATGCTGCTAGCCACCTCCAAAGAGGAAGAGCTGCAACCCTATGACAGAACTCATGTGCTACATACAAAGGGCTAGCTACTGCACTGAAAACGTGCACAGACCAGACACTGCGCAGTACTTGGGACGACTTATCAGAACTGTTACACCACAGAAACGCTCATTAGACAAGACAAGTTAAAACAATGACTTTCAAAAACCATTATGAAATAGGAATCGGCCATGCCTACCTCAGGAATACCTAATTACGCACTAAACAATTTATTTAAAGTCCCACAAGGAGAGATGGCACTGGACAGTGCTCACATATTCAGAGGCAAAAGAAGACAGAAATCCGATCCCAGACTGAAAGAAACATCTGTGTATAATGTGGAACCTTCACTGCCTTTTAAACTTATTTTCCCCCACTGAATTGTTTGCTCTGGGTATTATATACAAGAGGATAAGCCTTTGGAATGGAGTCATTTACCACAGGGCCTTAAAATGCTAACTGCTTACCTTACCCTTCTTACTCAATTAGTGAATCAGGAGAGGACTTGATGTCAACCATTGTATGGATTTGATCCTGGCTGTGTATTATATGGTCCTCCACAATCACGTCTCCAGAAAACCTGGAGAACATTTACTACACACCAATGCCACTAAGACTCTAAATTATGAGATCTGCATCAGTTGGTTATCAAATTAGGAGACTGATAAGCTCAATTATTGTTATTACTTTATATACCCACTGGATATTTGGTGCAATTCGCCAGGCAAATGTCTTTCAGACTATGAATAAAGGAAAACAACAGCCATGAATAAAAATGTCTACTAATAATAAAGCTTTTATTGGTCTAAGAGATATAGGGTCTGATATTACTAATTACAGAAAAAGACTGGCCCTTGAAGCTGGCCTGTACAACAATTACCTTGTGAAATAAAAGGTATTGGTTCTCATTAACGTCTATTAACCTGTAACCTCTATAACCAAGGTGTTTAGCTCACGTCTGTATAACTGAAGACAGGAAAACTGCTGCTTTAAAGCCTTTCTTCTTACCAGTTCCTGTCAGTACTTTTGCGAGAGATGTCTTAGAGCAGTGGGGCGCTCACTTAACCATATACTCTATGGATGGAGCCTACAAAAATCCTATGGGAAATGAGTCCCCTGTGGACTGAACAGTGGCCTTCAACAGGGCAGAGACACCGAACCATCTTTGGTTGAGGAGCAACTTCAGAAAGGGCACATGGAGCCATCCATCCCCATCTCCATCTCCATGGAGTCCCCTAGTTTTGTGATTAAGAAGTCTGGGAAGGGAGGTTGTTAACAGACGTAAGGGGAGTTAATTCTATGTATCCCATGGCAACCGGGATTCCTCAGTCATCTGTTACCTTCTTCTTGGCCTGAACTGTAATTGATCTGCAAGATCTTTTTTTTTTTTATCATTCCTGTTCATCACGAGAGAAAGTGTTTTGCTTTCCTAATACCCTATGTAAATAATGGGGGCCACACTGAAGATATCAGTGGTAGCACTCCTATAAGGAACGATGATCCCCTACTGTATGACAGATCTATGTAGATAATCTTTGCATCCTGTTAGACGGCGTTATCCTCATTTCTGTATTTCTCATTATATGTATGATATTCTTTTTGCAGGACTTAGCACGGCAGAATTAGAAAATGTTTTGCAAATTTAACCGGAAGTATTTATCTGTACCTTGGTTAGGTAAAAAATATTTGAAGGTGTAACAACAGTGGCAGTTAAATTGTGACTGGAATGGAATTCTACTACTACAAAGGATGCTGAACAATTACAATACCAAGTGCTGAATGCATTCAAAAATCAATTTCCATCTGACAGTGTATCTGGTACGGCTCAGATATTAGCCGATAAACCGTCTGGCACGGATCCTAGTACTGCAGTAGAGTGTGGCTCGTGGCTGGAGCAGACGGTGGCATTCTCCTTATCAGCACTGTGTAGTTGGCTGGACTGGCTATTCACAAGTGCTGCTTTCATAAGCACACTGTGAAAACTCGGACCTTATGGCAAACACTTTTAGAAGCTAAATTAAAAAATAAAAAAAGGAGGAAATTGTAGAGAAATAGCATGAGATGACTACTCCCAGCCTGTTAGGTGCAAGGCGACTTAAGGACACCTATGAATCCAGAACACTGGGACACTGAGAAAGCAAACTTTCTCAGCAGAGCATCCCGATGTTCTGTCAAGTAAGCTGCATGCCTGAGGAAGCAGCCTTCATGATCATCTTCTCATGAGAAAAAGCTTTTGCTTTAATTAAACTAAGCAACTCTAAGAGTTGCCCGGCTGATAGATTTCTTGCCCTGCAAGGTCTGGGAGGTCTGGGACACCTCGAATCCAGATAAACTATTGCTAGAGAAACAGAAGCTGTTGAGTTAGAAGCTGTGGGAAATTTTCATTCTGCTTGCCTATAAAAGACGCTAGAGAATCCAATCAAGTAAGCAGTGGGTCACGGTTACTCGGCATCCTCTGTGTCCTGATTACTGTGACCCTACCCAGGGACACATGTTGACAGAGCTGGACATGGTTTGGATCCCTGATCTTAGTGGCAGAGTATTACACACAATGCTTTCATAGTTCTAACCTTACTGTATTGATCATTTGTTCACTTATAGGATACCAGTGCATCAAATGATAATTAGATTTATCAACAACATCTCAAAACAAAACTACTCTGGACATCTTGGGTTTAAAAAAATCAAAATGGGGAAGATATCAGAACATGGTCTAAGAATGGAATCATGTGAGACTTCTGAGCGCTTATGAGAAAACTCCAAGAAACCAAGCCTCGTGACATCAGTTTCTTCAAAAACACAGAAGTGTTCTTAGACTGCGTTCATGCCCGTCCCAGGTATAGCCCATAGGATAAGTTTACTTCTAGGCCTCTATAGAAAACATGGATTTTTCTGTGAGTGGCTCATCCAGCACACATGGCTTGCTTGCCCCAGGCAGAGGTGACAAGTGGCGATGTGCAGGAGGCAAGGCAGCTCGTTCAACACAACGCAGTAGCTGGCTGCAGAGCCCCACCCTAAGTAGTTTGGGCAAATCTAAGCACAGCACAACTTGGTGAAAAATTCCCTGGCAATAACTCAGTCCATGTGCACAATGGCACTTAAGACAGGACTACATAACACTGTAAAAACACATGACATTTTCCATAAAGATGCATTCTATAGATTCACAAGTTTACTATAAGTGTCTGGGCAGGGCTCAGTGTGGTCTTGGCCACACAGACAGCACAAAGGTCACCAGTTATTAACCACATCTACTCCCAGTCTTCTGGGAGGAAACAGGTTATACATCTCCTCCTTAGAGGAGACAACCCTGTGTGTTTAACATTCCTGGTTCCCCTGGCGCTGCCACAGCTACCCGCCTTTTTATTTTTTTAAGGAGAAAATTGTGGCAGAGGTCAAAAGCTCTGACCGTCCGCACAGCTAGTCTAATACAGGCAAGCATAACAGATTGTAAGGACAGCTTACAGAGGATCAAAGTAAGAGGAGAGCCATCTGAACTATGACTGACGGCCACTCAAAGGTACCTGCAAGATTTTCTCTTTATGCAAAGCACTGACAACCGACTGTATGAGAAAAGCCTGACACATTAAAGTACCACAGACCAGAACACTGCTGACAGCTAAGATTAAGTCTGAGCAACAGATAATCTACAGCAGCTCAATTTTGTAAACTGTGGTTCTCAATTCCCCTGTATTGGCGGATTTCTGCTAATATGTTTGTTGTATATTAGCAGTTTTACTAATCATACAGGCCATCTTTGAAATGTCTTTGTATTACAGTAACCATTTCTGGAACTGGCAATAAAAAAGCCACAGTGGCCGCTCGCACTGCAGCCCGCAATCAAGCATCACACTTCTCAGGGAGGGCTCTGCTCTCGACTGCAAAGTGGATGCGACGTGGCCCAACCCACACAAACCCACACAAACCGTTACAACCTGAAGGAAGGGAAGTACAAGCAGCACTTTCTTAAGTGAGGGGAGAAAAGTCCACCCCAAAGGCGGTTGTTTACCAGAGGTAAGAGTGTGATTGGGGTGAAATTGCAACAAGGAGGGATAAAGTACATTTAAAGCATAAACAATGTGAAAAACCAAACCAAAAAAGGAAACAAAACACCACTGACTGGACTATCAGGGGAATCCCTTCCAATATGGGCACTCTGTCTTGTCATTTGTAAATAATTCGTTTGAGTAACTCCTGTGCCATATAAATTTCCTTTTAAGAGTCCAGGAATAGGAGCTGGAGAGATGGCTCAGTGGTTAAGGGCAGTGTCTGCTCTTCCAGAGGTCCTGAGTCCAATTCCCAGCACCCACATGGTGGCTCCCGACCATCTGGCGCTCTTTTCTGGCCTTTAGGCATACATGCAGGCAAAACACTGTATACATAATAAGTTAAGTCTTAAGAAAAACAAAGCATTTAGGAATAGACCACTGGTGTCTCTTCTGATAGACGACTGTTCTTGGTGACTGCCATGTGGCACAGGAAGCCAGAGGTTATTTTCTAAACCTCTGGTAACAGGCGGTGTCACTTAGGTACAACAGTATCAACTTGAGTAAGCGATATCAACATCAGTAATTCCTGTTTTAATCTTCACGTAACTCTAATTCCCATTATCAGAGCCTTTAAAAAAGTACTTAGTTATGCTCAAACCTGTTATTATTGTGAATGGGCTGATCAATTAGATTAGTCCCACCAAAATGTGCAATTAAATATTTGCATGCCATCTTTTGTCCAGACAAGTGGTCCCAAAGGATTGAAAAAAAACAACCCTAGCATGGCAGACCAACATTGCACTATCCTCCAAGCAGTCAATTGGGATCTGAACGGTCATGCTGAGAATTAACATGTAATATAGTTATCAAACACAACAGCATCATTTTTGGGTCATTAGTATTGTATCCTTGTTGTTTCCCCAAGGTCTCGGCTTGATAAGTCAAATTCTTGATGTCTCCCCAAGTTACTGGCTTCCTCTTCCTCTTGGGGTGTCTTTTCCTGACGGGTTTGTCATCTGCCTTCAGAAGCTTCACCTGTCCCGTGGACTCTGGGGAGCTCTTCACCTGTCCAGTGGACTCTGGGGAGCTCTTCTGGTCAGAATCATCAGAAAGGGAGCCACCTGGGACTTCATTCACTTTCTAGAAAGACACAAGCATAACCTCGCCCTGATGTTAGGTGAACATCAGCCCTTTCCACTGACTACTTTCTAGATCTTTCGTTTAACATACACTTTAGGCTGTATCACCTTCAGGACGAAATGCTTTGGGGCCACAATGGAAGGAAGCATTATCCTTTAAAATGAAAAATGTAAAGGTAGCGTGGCTATGTAGCTGGCTGTCTCTACCCTATTGCCATTTAAATATTTGATGGTGTTGACCCTGTGGATTGTAAGGGATTCCTGTAAATGACTGATATTGCATAAATTGCAAAGTTCTTTAACATATTTCCTGGTATAAACAGAACTATGATCAGTTTTTAGTTGTACTGGGAGTCCTAGAGGGAAACGTATGATAAATAATGAGTAACAGCATCCAAGGTTGTTTCTCCCCTGTGAGCAGAAGCAACAATTATGTTAGAAAAAGTACCAGCATATTCTGAGGTATGAGTGGTGTCTGTTTGACAAAGATTAGACTCCTTTAGTGGATGGAAGTGTGTGATAGAACAAGGTAGCTTCCAATGCTCTGCTAAGCTTGCTCACGAGGCAGAAAATTGTCCCTATTAAGATTTTTCTTTTGATGAAGTTCATGCGATCTTTGAATGACCTGAAAAGAAAGTATTATGGACGAGGAGGTGGCCAGCACATTGGCTTGAGCATTAGGGGATGTTAACAGATCTGGCAAATTAGAATGAACATGAATACAAGTTTAAAAAAATATTGAGTTTGTTATCCTAAGACATCTGAAGGGAGATAAATAACTGTTAACCGTAGAAGGCTTGGGTAAGTCTTGCAGTTTCTAGAACAATTTGAGCACGATATGCAGAAACAGTCAAAACAGTCAATGGCTGAGAAACATCGAATACAAGCTGACTGATTATGGTGAGTTCAGACTGCTCAAATCTTAGAAGAGGGTCTTTAAGATAATGAGCAAGGGGCTAACGTCTGCCAATCTTATTTAGTGGCACTATGATTTCTGTAGGCCTTTACCAGTAAGTTGTTTAAGATATGTCTTTCCTGTCATAAGTCTGATTTCTTATAAGTAAGGAAATATAGATCATTATAGAAAATGCCATGCATAGATTCCTATGCCATTATTTTGTTGATATATAATTCCAGGAGGCGATGAAGAAAGGATAAGTAACTGATAAGAAGTAAGCCATTAATTTGAAGATATAATGCTACCAGTTTAGCACCCGCATTATTTAGTAATACACAGAGGTAGGAAGGCAGGAGGCAGTATGGCTTAGTAGTCAGTTCTGGTTCAAACTTTGGGAGTCTGATCCTGAATAGTTTATTTTAGGCACATTTAAGCACAGCACAACTTGGTGAAAATTTTCCTAAAAATAAGTAACTCAATCCCATGTGCACAATAAAGCTAAGGATGTAACTACATCGAAACTCTCTTAAGTACACCCATTTTCCATAAAGATGCATTCTATAGATTGACAAGTTCACCGTATAAGTGTCTGGGGAGGGCTCAGTGTGGTCTTGGCCACACAGACAGCACAAAGGTCACCAGTTATTAACCACATCTACTCCCAGTCTTCTGGGAGGAAACAGGTTATACATCTCCCCCTAGAGGAGACAACCCTGTGTGTTTAACATTCCTGGTTCCCCTTTGTGCTTATCTGTGAGCACAAAGACCTCCATACTTCTCACATATAATCAGTATGTGTAGTTACTGACTCTTGGTGGTGGCTTAAAATAAACTTATTATGTTACTTATGTGACACACTTTGCAAACTTTTTTTTTTTTTTTTTTTTTTTGAGGAAAGAACATGCATCTATCAAGAAGCTATACTAATAAAATCTTGGAGGACACCTCATTAGGAATGTTTCTCTTTACTGCTGAGACAGATGGGTTATTTAATTACTCAGTGTGGACATCTGCTTAGCTACCTGATGATGGGAGTAACAGACTGCTTTAGAATAGTGGCCGGCTCTAAAGTCCCAGGGAGACCTATGTGAGATGGGCAATGTGTCCCCATGTCCTCTCCACAACTCAGACAAGCTTGTTCTTAAGCGGCAGGCACATCAGCATGATGCAGTAAAAGGACACAGGATTTGTAGAACAGCCCATGGCACACGCACTTTAGTCACCTAAGGGTGCGAGGAGCACAGTGCGGTGTCCTTAGGCTCTTCCCTTTCTATCTTCTCCCTTTGAAATGCCACACCTCACCTGAACGTCTCACATTTACTCGGTTTATAGATTGCACCCTTTTAAGTACTGTATTAGAAGGTCTCTATTCCCAATGACCTTTGGTTGAGCCAACGTGACTCTGACTGCGCAGGTAATAACGAGCAACACTTACGTGGGGGCCACCAGGCATTGGTGGAGCACCAGCAGGTCCTGAAGGCACTTGGTAAGGATTATTCAGAGTAGGGTGGGGTCCTGGCGTGGGGTATGATCCTGCAGGGCCAGGATATGGTGCCGGTGGTCCCCAGGCTCCCGGTGGCACAGTGCCCCACGGAACAGGCGGTGCTCCCGACACTGGAGGAGGAACAGTGGGGTATGGCCCTGGAGATCGATACGGCATATTAGGATGCTGCCCCGCAATTCCTGGTGCCCAAGGTCCAGAAGAGATGGATCCCCATGGACCTAAAGTACCAGCTGCAGCTGGATCTGTGGGCGCACCGTATGGCCTAGGTAGCTCTGGAAGGGGCATATTTGGTGTAGCATATGGCCCTGTGGGGCCAGGGCCTGGCACAGCAGGGGCTGGATAAGGAACACCAGGTGGGGGACATGATGGTCCAGAAGGAGGAAAGGGTCCTGGGGGTCCTGGGGGTGGTCCGGCTGGAGGCATGGAGGGATACATTCCTGTTGGTACTGGTCCAAAAGGCACAGTAGAGGGTGCTGCACTACTCGGTGGGAGTCCAGACGGCATTGCAGGGGGGGCGCTTGGATTACTCCAAGGGCTGGAGCCTGGCCAGCCCTGAGGAGAATGGCCGGCTTTTGTGTTGGTCACAGCAGGCGTTTTGGCAGAGGACTGTTCAGGTAGCGCATCTGCCAACTGTAACACAAAATGGGTGAGCGTCAGCTCTCTTCCCCAGCGGTGAGTCAAAGCAAACAAGATGATAATCCCTACAAACCATGCACAATACCCAGGGATCGCAAGCCTCTACTCATCTGAGAACCTCCTCTTAAAGACCTTGAGATGTTACCCCACACATTAAAACACATTCTTTTTGAGACGGTTTCATGTAGCCCAGGCTGACCCTGAACTTTAAAAACAACTTATTTGTATTTATTATCTGTGCATGGTGGTTGGTTTGTTTTGCCAACGTGACGTAAGCTGGAATCATCTGGGAAGAGTGAACTTCAATTAAGAAAATGCTTCTACTAGACTGGTGGCCTGCAGGCAAACCCTGGGTATTTTTGTGATTAATGTCCACTGTGGGAGGTGTCATGCCTGGAAAGGTAGTTCTGGGAGATTGCTTAACAAAGGAAGCTAAATGTGCCTCTGAGAAGAAGCCAGGGTTCCTCCAAGGCTGATGTTCTAGTCCCGGACTCCAGGCCTTGTCCAGGTTCTGCCCTGGCTTGGCGTCATGATGGACCACAAGCTGTGGGATGAAGCCAACCCTTTCTCTCCTACGTTGCTGTTGGTCATGCATCACAGCACCAGAAAGCAGGCTAAAACCATGTGCCTCCATGTGTTTAAACGCAGCACATGCGTGCCTAGTGCTGGCAGAGGCCAGGGCGGTTTAGGTCTCCTGGAACTGGAATTACAGGTGATTATGAGCCTCCTGAAGTATAGCGGGGCCCAAACTCAGATTCCTGGAGGAGCACCAAGTACTCTTTTTTTTTTTTTTTTGGTTCTTTTTTCAGAGCTGGGGACTGAACCCGGGGCCTTTCGCTTCCTAGGCAAGCCCTCTACCACTGACCTAAATCCCCAACCCTGCACCAAGTACTCTTAACCACTGAAACAGCTCTCTAGCCCCGGCCAAAAATTTGTAATCCTGCTACCTCTACCTCTCAAGTGCTGAGATTATAGGCATGTACCATGCCACTATGTCTGGCCAATAACTCTCAATAAATGTGCAAGGTAACATCTCAAGGTCTTTAAGAGGAGGTACTCAGATGAATAGAGGCTTGTGATCCCTGGATATTAGGATTCTAATATTACTGCCAGACAAAGAGAAAAATAACAAAAAATTTCATTAAAGACTATAACCATGCCTGGATACTTTACAATCAATGACCTCTCTGTGTGTGTGTGTGTGTGTGTGTGTGTGTGTGTGTGTGTGTGTGTGTGTGTGTGTGTGTGTGTGTGTGGTGTGTGTGTGGGGACATAGGGCGGAATCACTTATGAGGTCATGTCTAGTGGCTGGAGGATGGTCCCAACACAACCACCTGTAATTCTAGCCTCATGGGATCCAACACATGGTCTCCTCCCCTCTAGGTCACCTACACACTAATACACATACATAAAAATAATTCTCAAAAGTCATACACCTAAAAGTCCAAGCATGTATCCTTTTAAGAAAAAAAAAAGGACGGAGATGGTTTACAGTGAAAACTATGCTTTAAAAGTTTTTTCTCTATTCATAAGGAGAGCAGGTCGGGTCTCACTGCATAGCTCAGGCTGGCCTGGAACTCACACTCTTTCTACCCCAACCTCTATAGGGCTGACAACAGTACAAGCATGCTCCACTTTTCTCGTCAGAACTAGGCTTTCCATTAAAGTGAACACTTAGCAAGGTTCAACTTACCGAAATTCATCTGACATTTTCCTAAAAAAAAAAAAAAAAAAAAAGTCAAAATTAGTGTTTATACTTTCTTATACGTTTTAGGAGGATTTTATTTTACATTTTACTTACATGGAATATTTCTCATTTCTTTTTTCTACTGATTAAGATAGAGTTTCTCTGTGTAGCCCTAGCTGTCCTGAAACTCTCTTAGAACTCACTGAGATTCCCCCTGCCTCTGCCTCCTGACCACTAGAATTATGTTTCCTTTTTTTTTTTTTTTGGTTCTTTCGGAGCTGGGGACCGAACCCAGGGCCTTGCGCTTCCTAGGCAAGCGCTCTACCACTGAGCTAAATCCCCAATCCCTATGTTTCCTTTTAATAGGAAAAAATTTCTACAAAAAATACGATCACCGTGCCAATTTCATTCTTCTCATGATTGTATATTATCTACCATGGCTCCCACTGCCCAGGATAATCTCAAACTCCTGACTTCAAGTGATCCTGCAGGGCTAAATCCTTGGTAGAAACCCCTTCAACCTTCCACATGGTCAAGTATGCATCAGCTCGGCCAGACCCACAACGTACTGATCCCTCCTTCCCTCCCTCCCTTTTTGGTGGGAAGGGACTACAGGGTAGGGTGTATTTGTTTTACAACTTCCAGGCCATAGTCCATTACTGAGGGAAATCAAGCAGGAACCAGTGTTATAAACTGAAGTAGAGGCCATGATCAAATGCTGTTCAGTGGCTTGCTCGGCTTTAAAAAAAAAAAAAAAAATCTTCTTTTTGAGATTATAACTTGATCATTTCCCTTTTCCCCCTTCCTCCTCCCAAATACCCCCGCTTGCTTTTTCAAATTCATGTCCTCTTTATAAAACTGTTCCATATGAGAGTGTGTGTGTGTATGTATGTATGTATGTATGTATGTATGTATATACACACATATATATATCCTAACTCTGACCTGCTCATCTGTGTGACGGTACTGTGTATATGTATGTATGTATACACATATATATCCTAACTCTGACCTGCTCGTCTGTGTGACGATACTGTGTATATGTATGTATGTATACACACATACATCCTAACTCTGACCTGCTCATCTGTGTGACGGTACTGTGTATATGTATGTATGTATACACATATATATCCTAACTCTGACCTGCTCGTCTGTGTGACGATACTGTGTATATGTATGTATGTATACACACATACATCCTAACTCTGACCTGCTCATCTGTGTGACAGTACTGTGTATATGTATGTATGTATACACATATATCCTAACTCTGATCTGCTCATCTGTGTGACAGTACTGTGTATATGTATGTATGTATACACATATATATCCTAACTCTGATCTGCTCGTCTGTGTGACGGTACTGTGTATATGTATGTATGTATACACACATACATCCTAACTCTGACCTGCTCGTCTGTGTGACGGTACTGTGTGTGTGTGTGTATGTATGTATGTATGTATGTATGTATGTATGTATACACACATACATCCTAACTCTGACCTGCTCATCTGTGTGACAGACTTGTTACTCTGACTTCTGTGTAGCACAGATTCTTTCAAACATTGGCACAGCAAATAGACACTTCTCTCAAATCTAATTATGCAGAACCAGGAAGAACACAAGGAGGGGATCACAGCCAAACATGTAAGCTTGCCTAACCTGGCACAATTTATGCAAACTTATGCTGCGACCAAAATCTCCTGTTCCCTCTGGATATCACTACAACTTGACAAACTGCTTTAAGTCATGACTGAACTCAGGCCTTGATTACATCCACTTCCGTGAACATTCTGTGTCACTGGATGATGGAGCACTTGCATCACTTTACCGATCACCATAGGACCAGAGATGGCATCCAGGGCTTGTCTGTGCTAGGCCAGTGCCCTAACCATCCTGTGTAGACCAGACTACCCTTAAACTTGCCATGTAGAATTTCTGATCCTCCTGCTATGCTGCCTGGATATGTGGTGGCCCATCCAGTAATCAACACTGGATAAAGTACAAAGATTAAGTGTTCACCTTAAGCTCTGGTCACTCTAACAAGATACACTTCTACCTTCCTAGAAAACGTCCACTCCTCTTCGGTCACCTGACCCCTGCTGTCATGTTTTCGTTTGCTTTTATTGGTCACTGACTTTGTAAGACAGCGGGTACTCTTTCCTCCTTGATCATTTAATAATTAGTAGTAATATGTCACTCCATCTACACCATTTTGTCACATGGAGTTGTTCTGAGACAAGAACTTTCTGCAAAGGTCCTTTTAACTCTATTAAATGCTATTTCTTTGGGTATTAAAATTTTTAATGTTTTGTAGCTTATTAATCTGTTCCTATTTGTGATCTCAATTTTGTGCTTAACAAAGATAACCAGGGCTGGAGAGATGGCTCAGCGGTTAAGAGCACCCGACTGCTCTTCCAGAGGTCCTGAGTTCAATTTCCAGCAACCACATGGTGGCTCACAACCATCTGTAATGAGATCTGATGCCCTCTTCTGGTGAGAAGACAGCCATAGTGTACTCATATACATGAAATAAATAAATTATTAATAATAAAAAGATCACCACTTCAAGAGTATGCTTGTGTTTTAACATATTTACCATTTCTCAATTCTTCTAAGTAGTAATTAATAATCCAGTCCTTCTCAACGGAACATGCTGCTTCCTGCCGTCACTGACAGTAGCATTCACTGAGAGTTCACTGCAAACAGGGATATTCTCTTCGATGCGAATGTTATTACCACCCCAGCTCACAGGTGCAGACACTGAGGGTGGACTTGTTTAAGCAGAGCAGAGATTCAAGCGCAGGCACAGCCTGACCCCAGCTGACCAGGCAGTAGATGCAATTATCTCACAGCCATGGAGGGCTCTCCCCTGCCCATCTGCAGGAAGTACTCACATTTAACTAGGATCCCTTTGCATTTTAAACACAGTTGTGCTAGCTACCTTGTATTTCTTCAGTTATTCCTGAATTTCATGGTTACTTTTTCCAGTGTTTTGTTTTGTTAAGTAAGAACAAAACATCAGATCTCACCCGGAACAAGGCATACTCTGATATGTGCTTTCCTTTTTAGATAGGGTGTCACTGTTCCCAGGCTGGGCCTGAACTTGGGCTCAAGCAGTCCTGTCCTAGCGCTCTGAGTAGGGTACCAGGGGCCCAATGTGCCACCACAACCACCTTGGTGTACCTTTCTTTTCACAGAGGTTTCGAGCTCCTTTCCATGTGGATGTAATAGCTCCTTGAGCCATATTCTGACTGGTTACTCACATCTGAGCAGAATATAACTTTTGAAAGCTATGACATTACTGGATTACTTTCTTCCCTGAGAAAGTTTTTCCAGTTGACTCTATAGTTTCCAAGCAATGGCTTTATCGTATTTTCCCAATACCAACAGATCTTTCTCTTTTGCATCAGCGAGGACTCAAGTAACGAAAGGTTAAACAGTGATGGTAGTATGTGGACCTTGTGATTAATGCTCCTGAAGAGGTTTCTGATGTTTAAGCACTATTGTTTTTAGTTTGTGATTTGGAGAAAAAAAAAAAACCAAAACCAAAACACGCCCAGGTTTTTGTTTAAATTGTGTGGGAATATGCTCCAAGAAGAATGCCTTAACTCTTGGAGAATAAACTGCCTGAGGTGGTGACATAGGTGGACTACTGCGTGAGACTTGGCTTATCTCACTCATTCACTCCTTTTCTCACCTATTACATTCGGACCAGTTCTCCCCCCCCCCCATCTCCTCTGCTCCCGGCATCCCACTCCTCCCTCTCCTTTCAGAAGAGAGCAGGCCTCCCTCCTCGAGGACTTACATGGTATAACAAGTTACAGTAAGACTACGCACACACTCTCCTATCAAGGCTGGAACAGGCAATCCAATGGAGGAAAAGGGTCCCCAAAGCAGGCCAAAGTGTCAGCCAACCCCTGCTTCCACACAGCAATGGCACACATGCAGAGGACCAGTTCAGTCTCTGAGCCTCTGTGAGCCCTGGTTAGCGGATTCTGTGGGCCATGTCCTTTTGGTGTCTTTGACCCCTCTAGCTCCTACAATCCCTCCTCCCCATCTTCCTCAGGACTCCTGGGCTCTGATCATGTCTGGCTGTGGTCCACCTCATTTACCAACCCCATTCTTCTAGGACCCACTGCCTTTTTCTTTTTTTTTTTTTAAACATTTATTTATTATGTATACATCATACAGCTTTCTGCCTGCATGTATCCCTGCAGGCCAGAAGAGGGCACCAGATCTGATTACAGATGGTTGTGAGCCACCATGTGGTTGCTGGGAATTGAACTCAGGACCTCTGGAAGAGCAGACAGTGCTCTTAACCTCTGAGCCATCTCTCCAGGCTCCCCCCCTCCCCACTGCCTCTTGAGCAGTGACAAGGGCACCCAGAAATGCAACTTGTTCAATTTTCGGCCACGTGGGCATTAATTCAGACTGTTATCCAAGTGTTTAAGGAAGATAAGAGGGTATCAGTCACAAGGAAGAGATGGTTAGTTCCTTGAACAAACTAGATGACCAAACCTTAAAACTGGTAAAAGAGGCAAAAAAATGACACTTGTTCTATTCAGGCTCCATCTAAAGTAAAAACAGTGTCACCGATAGCTATGCTGGTGACGACTCCCCCAGCTTCCTTACTGGAGTCTCCGTGAGCTATGTATCCTCCATTGTCTGACAATGACCCTGGAGAACAGGGGGAGGAATTCGATAATCAATTTAATCTTATATGGACTTAGGAGAATCTATGGAAAGTCTACAACCTAAGCAAGCTAGGCATACAAGGAGACAGGATTCATCTGCCAACTCCTACCCAGCCTCATTGGTATTTCTAATGCAATTTCAACAAAATAAAAATGTTTATATGCACTCACCCATCTATTTAAAAAGGGAGCGATGGTACTGTACAGTCCTCAATACTCTCTCTAAAGGCAGGAAAAGAGCTTTAGCTATTCGACTCCTGACTTATTTTAAAGTATTTAAAAAAAAAAATCCTGTAGATTCTTCACTGCCTTTAAACTCACTCATTCTCCCTACTACATGGTTTCCTACAGGTGTTACATAGCACAGAGGATAAACCTTTGGAATGGATTCATTTATACCACAAGGGCCATAAAATGCTAACTGCTTATCTCACCCTTCTTACTCAATTAGAAAGTTGGGGGATGACCTGATATCAACAATTATATGAGTTTGACCCTTGCTGTATTATGTTACCCATAACTATCGGTTTTTACAGAACTCTATGGATTCTCCAATTTCATTCAGTGATTACTATGGAAGGAGATAAAATCATGATGAAGCTGGTAAGTCATGGGATTTTCTCATTCAAACTGAATCTGTGATTTAAAAACTTGACCAACCTTCTCACATTTCATAGGCGGATACTTATTTTGTTGATGGCTCACCTAAGAGTATAGGAAGGACTCAATCTATTAATAATTCTTTTCTTCAGCCCAACATGTGGGAATGGCTGTTTTGATTCATCTATTATGGTGAACTCATGAACCCATATTGTTTCAGACCCTGCTTATGTTGTAGGCTTATCTCATCAATAGAAACTGCTTTAATTCTGTCTTCACTTGCTTCCATTACTAGAAGAACGACAACCTCTGCTGACATCCTGCACGCGTTCTTTGTTAACCACATGCACGCATGCTCTAACTCACCTCACTGGTATTGCTATAGGAGGAAATAAGCCAGCTGATGCACTAATATGCCCCATTTTTACTTTTCCAGAAGAAAACTGGGAAAGGTATGCATCTGTCATTGCATATAGACACACTGAAACACTAACAGATTCTTCTCCAGTTCCTCCAGCCCCGACCACTAAGGTCAATGGTGAGAGCAAGGAGACGATGTAAGTCACCAGAAAGAGAGCTAAGTCCAACTAAAGGGCAGAGATACTGACCACACCATCCTGAGTCTGCCCACCTGCTCATAACGTGGCCCCATACACAAGGGAGAAGTTACTTTACTAATGAGTCCATGTCTGTACTTGGACCTTCGGGCCAAAAGAGACTCATTCATCTGAAGGGACTGCATTTAATCTTTCCTTGGGATTTAAATCACTTCCTATTTGCACAGCAGAGCATAGCATTCCTATGTCTACTGAAGGCAGGTATGGGCTGACGGTTTACAAGATACTAGAACTACTAATTATAAACTTCTTTTCAAACTATTCTCTAGATTCTTCTTCTTCTTTTTTTTTCTTTTCTTTTCTTTTTTTTTTTTTTTTTGGCGTTGGGGACCGAACCCAGGGCCTTAAGCGCTCTACCGCTGAGCTAAATCCCCAACCCCTCTAGACTCTTCTAATCAATTTAATGTAACCAATAGTGCTGGACATGGTTTGGATCCCTGATCTGAGTGGCGGAGTATTACTAACAATGCTTTCATTGTTCTAAGGCTACTATAGTTATCATATTGACTGATAGGATATTCATGTATCAAATGGTAATTAGATTTCTCTACAACGTCTCAAAAACAAAACCACTCTGGACATCTTGTGTTAAAAAAAAAAGGGAAGGATGATGTCTGACCATGGTGTAAGAATGGAATCATTTGAGATTTCTGAGTTCTTATGAGAAAAATCCCAAGAAACCAACACGTGCACCAGTTTCTTCAAAAACACAGAACTGTTCTTGGAATGAGTTTTTGTGCTCCTCCCAGATACATGAGGTAGGAGTGAGTTTACTTCAGATTACTCACTACAACTGGCTACTGTTATCGTTTCTATGCCTCTATGGGGAAACGTTCCTGGTGAGTACAGAGTTGCCCTTATGACTGGACACTTTACTTATGCATAGACTTTAGTCCAGCTCATTTACTGGCTCCAGTCTCCCAGTTCCCACGCTCGACAGCAGTAAACAATACTGATGTTGATTCTTATCATAATAAGGCTTGAGCTAGGAAGCAGAATGTTACAAAACCTAGATTTTCTCAAAAGCCATATAAAACGCCCAACTATGATGAGGTGGATGTAACTCTCGCCCAAGAGTCCTTTCAAGGTTGGGTGAGACCGTGTACATCTATAACATTCTGGATGCCTTGGTACTGAGGCAGGACTGAGAACTGGAGGCTACCCTGTATGTTACGCAATTACCAGCTTTTAGTTAAAAACCCTCGCATTACTATTTAACTGTCAGATCGTATGCATGAGGGTAAGGCACACACGGATATATTGGGAGTTGCTCTCCCTGCTTCTCTAGCTTCCTTCCCCTTTTAGACAAGGTTTCAATGCTCTCAGAGCGAAAAACACTTATTACTTTAGAGTAAAAATAGAAAACACGTGCAAATTCCCTTTGCAAGTCCCAAGAAGAGAAAAACACAGCATGTCAGTAGACTTCATGGTCTTTAAGGAAATCATCCTCATTCAAAGTTTAAGAAAGCTAAAAATCCATTGGGTTATTGATGATAATTGGCAAGCAATTCAGAGAAATGAAGGAAAATCAGGACTTTTGTGATTTTTGTATGGGTGAGTGTGATAGTGTTAATTCTGAGATTCACCAGAGAAAAACCAATCACACTATTTTGGGCCAAATTTGAAGGAAGCTTTATTAGATATTAAATACTGACCAAGCGATGGACTTTGGTCAGGAACACTTCCTAGAACTTCCAGCTGAGTGGCCTGGAGACACACGTTGTAGGGGTTTTTATGGACAAAACTCACTGGCACCATGCTTCCCCACAAGGCTTTACTATTTCCCAAGAACTACTCTTAGCATTCCAGGAAGTTACTGGGTCCTTGGATGGGTGGGGCTTAAAGGTTAATTTTGAGTACTACGTTAGCATATATTATATTGAAAGCAGATTCTGATTAGAATTGTTAGTATTTAGTACTGGGTAGTTTACCAGATTATATTCCATTTTATTTATTTATTTATTTATTTATTTATTTTGAGCTGAGGACCGAACCCAGGGCCTTGCGATTGCTAGGCAAGCGCTCTACCACTGAGCTAAATCCCCAACCCTATATTCCATTTTATAACTGGGTACCTAAAAAAGTTTGGAATGTTTTTGAACATCTAAAGTCCATAGTAGAAGCTCTTATAATTTATTCCTATTCACTGGAACACAAGTTCCAATCCTGCTGGGCTTTAGAGTAATTGATGGCATGGCATAGGCATTCTTGAGAAGTGGTGTCTCTGTAGTCTGGAATAAAAGTAAGAGTAGAAGGTTAAAGACAGGCTCCAGGGTAAGATCAGTTTGTATAGAACCAGAGAGAACAGTCTGTGGAAAAGCAGAAGCAGTTTGGGTTGGCTGGAATACCAGAAAGAAGTAAGAAGTTTTAGCAGGGGGCTTTGGACAAGAGTCCTAATACTTTAGCTCACTTGACCGAGTCAACTTCAGTTTCTTCATAAAGTTGGAGTAGGTGGTGATGCTTCATGGAACTACACAGGGCTGCATCTGACCCAACTAAAACTGGAAGATGGAATGAGCAACAAATACCCAATTCTCTCCTCTTGCGATTTTTAACATTTTAAAAAGGTATACATGGGTTTGCTCACTTCCACGCAGGTTCCCAAGAAGGCTAGAGGCGCTCAATTCCCTGGAGTTAGGAAGCTGTGAGCTGCCTCATGTGAATGCTGGGACAGAACTCCAGTCCTCTGCAAGGACAGCGATGGCTTTCAACCTGAGCCATCTCTCTCCAGCTCCTCTTTCTCACTCATACACATAGAACAAAAAGACTACCAGAGTAGACTGCCTGGCTGGCCTACGGTCAAATCCAGGTCTCTGAGTCTTATAGGTAAGAGTAAAGGGGTATTTTTCCACAGATTTGCTGAGCCTTATAGAAATCTATAAATAAATCTTTTAAGTCACTGCCTGACACTGAGCAAAAAACTCAACAAAGGTTAGCTTTTTTTTTTTTTCCGAAGCTGGGGACCGAACCCAGGGCCTTGCGCTTGCTAGGCAAGCGCTCTACCACTGAGCTAAATCCCCAACCCAAGATTAGCTTTTAAAACCGATACAAAATGGCCCCAAACCTTTGTCTATTTTCAAAGCAGAAAACTTTAAAAAATATACAATCTCCTAAGCATTTATTTGGTGGCAAAAGCTGACCAGACAGTATTTATCCATTTCGTTTTCCACTCACCCCCAGCTGTAGTCTGAATATTTACAATATTTGCATTTTTTCATTCCCTCAAGTTTTGGGAATTTAGGACCTTGTAGCAAGCCAGGCTGGCGCTTTATCACCTAACTCCAGGCCCACCCTGTACAAATATTAATAACTGATTAACAGTCCCTGAGTCTATGGCTGTTACTGCCCCCTCTATAATAACAATCACAGAATCTGAACACTGCTGAATTCCTAAGCTTACTGGCCCCAAACGCTCAACCTCTCAGTTAGGAGAAAGAAGCTGGACACCGATTCCTTCTGTAATCAAATGGAACATTCCAACTTCTGCAACTGCATTAAAAAGTTTCTGAAGCAAATTGTTTTAGAGAATGGCTCCTATACTCCACGAATGAGAAAACTGCCCTCCTCCCCACCCAAGGAGACCCACTAACAAAGACTTCTGAAGGCGACTCCGGTAATGAGGGTTTGGCTTCAGAACAGGCCTTTAACACATGGGGGATGGAGGGGCCCAACACGTGTGTATTTCTGTGTAGTAGGCTGTAACATGTCTACGGTGGGGCCTGGTTTTGATACTTCAACTTTAGGATTAGTGAAGACATTACTTTCGGTTTTCAAGGCAGGGAGGAAAAAAAAAAATGGTTCAAGCGTTCTAGCTGAGCCCAGATCCTTCAAAAGGAAAACGTCACTCAGCCCATGGCATCTTCTGTCCCGGGTAGTCATTTAACGAATGGGTAATTACGAACAGCAAGAACCTTGTCACACAGAATTATCAGGCGCCAGACCTCCCCGTAAGGGTCTCCCCTCCACTGCCGTTTTTTATTAGAAATTAGGGACTAGGATATCGGTGGAAGGGGTGCCAAAAAAGCTGCCCTTTAGGGTTAAGGGAACAAAGGGAATCCGGGATCAACCGGAGCGAACCAGCCCCAGGCCGGTCACGCCGGCGGGATGTGGGGGAGGGTCGCCCGCTCCCGCCCTACCCCCCAAGTCTGGCATGACGTGGGCGCCCCGGAACCCGACAGGCGCGACATTAGACCTCTCGGTCGCCTGGTCCCCGGTGGATCCTCCCCATCGAAAGCTCTAGAACCTCCAGGCCCCCGGGGACCCCCGCGTCTTCGCATCATCTCCCCCCAAGCCTCGCGCCCCGCCGCAGGCGCCCGAGCGGACTCACCCGGCAGGATCCGAGTCCTAGGCGCGGCACAGTGGCGACGGTGAATCCAGAGAGACGGGCAATGGAGAACCGCAGGAGGCCTGATGGACCGAGGCGGCACCGACACGGCTCCTCCCGGCACCGGAAAAGGAAGCAGGGAGGCTGGCCCGGCCGCCCGTTATTTCCGCCCGCCCCGCCCAGCTGCACTGCGCCTCCAGCAGGCTGCCCATGGGACTGCAGGCAGGGCCGCGTGGCTGCTGGGGCCTGGGCTGTTTCCTCCGTGTGGAGCGCGGGAATGGGACAAGCCCGTGGCTGGTGATGCTCGCCGCATCCCAGGGACTGCGAGCGCATTTTGGATTCCCTATGTTCAGCGGTTTTGCAGACAGGCTCCAAGCTGACTGTCAGTAGTCCAGCTGAAATCGAGGGTAAAGAGATGAGGGAAAAGGGAAGTCTTTCTAAAGGTCTTGAGAATGAAAACCTTTGAAGAAGCTGTCTGCAGAAACCGAGTGGCCAATTAGAATTTCAGTACTGTGGAGAGATTGGAATGTTGCAGGTGCAGAGGCCGATTACCTTTTCTTGGGCTAGTGCTAGCCCTCCAGAACAGTCAACTCCGCGTCAAAACGAACATCTTGTGGCAAAAGGATTAAAAACTTTTAGAATCTATTAACAGGCAACTAGCTTCTGCTAATCCAAAAGCCAAGAATGTCATCGGATAGTGTCTTAGATCTACAGAAAAGCTACCTCTATCTTGATGTATCTATCCTCCAATGTACCCGCCAGTGTGTTTTAAACTGCTTGGTTTATGGCATTCTCTGTTCTGTAAAGCTAAAAACGTCCTGATACTGGTTTCAGGTTGGGACATAGAATTTGAGGTAACTCAAATTTGTGTTCTGGGGTCATCCTCATTCAAAATGGCTCCAGAATAAGCTATCTCTTATTTCCCTTTAAGTTTTAAATTGAAAACAGTGGTTCTTAACCTGTAGGTCATGAACCCTTTGGGAGTCGACTCTTTCACAGGGGTTGAATATCAGATATTTATATTATTCAAAACAGTAGCAAAAAGTTATGAAGTGGCCATGAACTAATTTTTATGGTTGGGGGTCACCACAACATGAGGAACAGTATTAAAGGGTCACAGCATTACCACTGCTTTAAGATGAGGGTTGTTGGTTTTTGCGACTGGCTTCTGTTTCTGGGAGCCTCAAAACTGACATACTGAAAAGCAAAGTCTGAGCATATACATAAACTTTCTAGTTTTTTCCTTCCTAGACTTTTGATTTGATATTTCGATGTATGTCAGGTCCCAAAGAAACCTGGGACAAGTACCTGTGGTTTCACCCAGCACTTTGCACTCTACTTGCTACAGCAAGCCTATCTAACCTGACCTCTGTATGACTTCATTTTTATTCAGCGTGCTCCTAAATCTGGCCCTCCATCCCTCACACTCTTCCTTTCCACACCCCCATCTCCCCCGCAACCCCCCACCATGGCCCTCCCAGATGCCACCGGCTGTTCTCTCCCTTATATCTACAATAAAACCTCTCTTCTCAACCTTACCTGGAAGTGGTCACGTCCTCACTTTCATCCAAAGGTAGGAAAGCTTTGCAAACAAACACGCAAACAAACAAGCCTCACCGGCTTGAGGCGTGGCTCAGCAGGTAAAAGTACTTGCCCAGCAAACTTGACATTCGGACTTTGACCCTTGGAACGAAGGTAGAGATAAATAACTCCACAAATTGTCCTTTGACCTCATACCTGCTATTCCCCATTCTCTCCCCCCCCACAGTTCCCAATACCAACTGAAAAACAGAACCACAAGGCTGGGGCCAAGGTTTTGGATTAGCAAGTAAAGGGCCTCGCTCAAAACTCCTGACCACCTGAGTTCGATCACTTACATCCATGTGAAAACCTAGGCACTGTGGCCAGCAGTTGTAACTCCTGCATGCTATACGGTTGGAGGCTGAGAGGCTAAGCCTCAAAGTCAAGCCACAAGAGAATCCCCCTCAAAAAGCTGTCCTTTGACTTTCACCAGTGTAATTATGGTATGCTCCTGATTTTAACACATGCACACAAATCTTTAAAAACGACAAAGCTTTTGGATTTCATATATTAAGATTTAATTAAGCGAAAATTTATTCAGATAAAAACTTTCAAACCCACAGAAAGTGAAAAGAAATAGTATGGGCTACACACCATGATTAACAACATAGCTTTGTGAAATCATTAAACTGTATATTCAAGTGTATATAGTTCATACTTGGCTCACACAAATGTATCCAATTCTAGCAAAGCCAGCATAATTTAAATAAACTTTCTTGAGTTTCACACCATGATTCCTAAGTCTGAAAGCTTCGATTTAGCCATGGTAAGAATGATCTTTATTTCCTGCAAATGTGATCAGCTTTCCAAATAAGGCAAACATCAATTTACACAGATCTCATGAAAGGCAGAAGGAAACTGCTATTATCTAGTTGTAGAGTTTTAACCATAAACCCAAATTGTTCTATTATCTCCATTTTCAGAGCAAGTCAAGAAAGCTTATTACAGACAAGTGAATATGATTTTGTATGCCCCACAAAGGTGCTACTTTAAAAATGTGTCATCCTCAATTAGTACTGAAAAACTGTTATTAATAACTAACAGTTAATAATAACTGTTTTCAACTGTGATCCAAGGGACACCTTTACTGAATGAACATTCAGGAGACCAAGGGACAGCACCATTACCTACATGTCACAGGAAATTAAGATAGGATTTAGGACTGAGCAATCCATTCAAAATTACAAAGTAGGAACACTATCTTGGAGTTAGTTTTGTCCTAAAGCCTTTCCCACTGGATAGCTTTTCCTTTACATTCCTTGTCTTCTTTTTTTTCCCCCCGAGACAAGATGTAACCCTGGCCTGGAACTCAAGAGATCCACCTGCCTCTGCCACCCAAGTGATAGGACTAAGGGCCTGTGCCACCACACCTGTCTCCAGGATTGTCTTAGAATTAAGTATGGACTCTGTGAAATTTGCTCTGCCAAAATAAAAATAGAGTTGCCTACTGGATTGTGACTATAGTTAAAAATGATAACTTCTTTAATGAAAAGAGGGTGAGAGATCTCGAAGCATCCGTGTCATAGGAAAGAAGCACTCTATTACTGGATCTATAAAGCGATCCAGACTGCAGAGATTGGAAGTTGATAATTTGATTTATTTTAATGGCTTTAGCTTATGAATAAGTGATAAAGGCGTATGTGTTCTTATTATAAAAAGATGAGTCTTATTTGTACATTTGTTCTATGTTTTAAAGGATTCCTAATTACTAAGACATTCTTAATCTTATTTATAATAAGTCGAAACCTTAAGCGAAAGCCATTCTTTGACCAGAGTTAGCCATTAGCTGAAAGTCAGCAAAGAATACAGGTTTGCTTACCAAATCAATAAATCTAGCCACAGGCTGACTAAAAGCTTCCTTTAATGTTCCTGCCAGATCCCCTTTAAATTAACATTCCCTCCATTAATTATTTAGGCCATTGATATGGTTATGGATCTGAAAAATCACATATAATTCTTCACAGAAAAAACACCCAAGGAAACTTATAAAAAGAATCCATTCGGCATATTTCAGTAATCATAGCATGACTCAAGATGTAGGTTTAAATTAACAAAGAGCAGAAGGGTCTGTCCTAAAAAGCCTCAGGAGAAATGGAAAAGTCAAGTTCATTTCCTGGTTGTGCAGGATGACTCCCAGAGCAGTTAGCGTCTGGTCCAGATGAGCTATTAGCGATAAAGTGGTTCCCTTTCGCTGTCAAGACTTTTTCCCTGAGGTAATGCCTAAATTCTTGGTAACTACCTTTTTTTTTTTTTTTTTTTTTTTTTTTTTTTTTTTTTTTCGGAGCTGGGGACCGAACCCAGGGCCTTAAGCTTCCTAGGTAAGCGCTCTACCACTGAGCTAAATCCCAGCCCCCTAAATTCTTAATTTTAATAGTTTATCTTGTTTCTTTTAGCTCCATCCTCTCTCTCAAATAAACTCTACACATTTCCACCATACCAACTGCTTTTCTTTCAACTGCTTTTCTTTCTTCTTTCTCTCGTTTTTTGTTTTGAGACAGGGTCTCGCTATGTAGATCAGGCTGGCATTCAACTCTGAGCGATTGCCTGCCTCTGTCTCCCCAGTGCTGGGATGAAAGACGTGGGTATCCAGCCCTGCATTAGACACTTTGTCAACTGGAATCACTACCACTCAAATGTTCCAAATTCAACTAAAGAGTTTTAACATTTTTATTTAATTTAGACTTCCTTGCATACTTCTTAAAATTTATTTATGCTCATTTGGCATAAATTAGTTGCATTTTAGCTATTTAACTCAGTAAATAGTTTTTGAATATTGATGTTCATCACAAGAACACAGTGAATGTGTATAATTTCTCTAAATTCCAATCCTTAAATTTTTTGTCACTCTCTTCTCTTTCCTTCACATTAAAAAATTCTCTTCCCAAGTCTTTATATATCTCTACTTTCCAAATTTCTTTTATTGTAGTAAGTATCAAAGGAAAGATACAAAGCATTTCAGAGTATACAGGTCTCTCTCTCATCCTCATTTAATACACAGTTCAAAGCTACACATATGGCAGTATTTTGAAAATATTAAGTTGTTAATACCTCGAAATTGAAAAGAATAAAAAAGCCAGAGAAAATATATCATAAGCAATCAGTCTGAAGTATATTAAAAGCTACGGATTTTGACTTTCATATAAATACTAGTTTTACTACTATAAAAGACATATTTCACTTTTCTTTACAAAACTACCTTTTAACAGAATATTCATAAGCTAGTCATCCTTTAGATAGTTCTGTACTGATAAAAAGTTATTTTTAAAAGAAAAATGTTAAAAATTATTGTTTCACAGAAACAGAAGGTTTTATCAAATTCTGATATAGAGCTGTAATTCTGAGTCTTACCATATTATAAATTTTCTTTCATCAAAGATGGACACTTAGGAAATGTTACACTGGTTAATAAGATGAGCATCTCAGTAACTACAAGAGCCGCAACAGAATGAGGTAGTCGGGACTGTCTGCTGTCTGCTGTCGGGAGGTCAGCGTCGTCCTGGACACTGGTCACCCTGACACCGGTGCTCACAGCCTGAGCCTCGTCACAGCTCTCTGTGAGCAGCTTCCTCACAGAGATCAATACGATCTTTAGACCACTGAGAAAAACTCTAGAAGACAATGGTAATTTCCCACTTAACTGTAATTGTTGAAAACTTTAAAGCGATTACGTTTCTTTGGGGTAGGGATATTGAGATAGGGTCTCACTCTGTAGCCTAGGTTATTCCAGAACTCATGTAGATCCTTCTGCCTCAGTCTCCCAAGTTTTGGGAATACAGGCATGAACTGCTATAATCAGTAAAAGCTATTGCTAAAGAATGGTTTTACATTAACAGCTCCTCAAGACCAGGAAAGACAACTTTAACATATATACAACAAGGAATAAAAGAATTATTTTTTGAGACAAATTCTCAGCATACAGCTCTGACTGGCTTAAGCTTGCAGCAATCCCTGCCCCTCTGGTTTTCAATGCTAGGATTAGAGGCATGCATCACCATGACAACGAGAAACATTTGTTCTCACTCAGAAATGTATGAGCTAATGTTCTTTCAATCAGGTTGAAGCAAATATTCTAATAGAGCTGAGCTTACATCAAGAAATAAATTATCAAAAAACAAAGAAAGAAAAGAAGGAAGAAAGGAAGGAATTATTAGCCATGCATGGTGTCGGATGCCTTTAATACTTGGGAGGCAAAGGCAGTAGTATTTCTGGGTTTGATGACAGCTTGGTCTACTCAGCAAGCTACAGGATAGCCAGGATAGCCAGGATAGCCAGGATAGCCAGGATAGCCAGGATTACATAGTGAGACCCTGATTTAAAAAAAAAAAAAAACAAAATCCAAACCAAGCCAAGCAAATAGCAACAACAACAAAGAAAAAGAGAAAGGAAGGAAGGAAGAAAGGAAGGGGAAAAAGAAAGAAAGAAAGAAAGAAAGAAAGAAAGAAAGAAAGAAAGAAGCCCATCTATTACTAGCTGTTCATGGTGGCTCAAACCTGTAATCCCGAAATTCAGGCTGAAGGAGCTCAAATTTGAGGTCAGCCTACATGGAGAGACACCATCACACACAGAAAAAAATAAGTAAAATAATTAGTACAATATTTAAAAGAGGCAGATAGCTCAGCACAAGAAAAACTGGCAGTCTGTCAAAGTCAGTCCCTGAAGAGGGACCAGGGCACCCCTCACTGTCTGGTTACTGTAGGCCCATGACCTCATATCACGGAGCTATGGCCACGCCACATTAAATACGTGAGTTCTGAAGACAGAAATGAGTGCTTAGGATGTAAATACCAAAAGCAATAGTAAGTTCCTAAACATTGAGCTGTGTTTTCGTTTGCGTCTTTATTTAAGTTCAATTTAAAATAATGAGAAACTCTTCAGTGTTCTGTTCCTGGTGGATGCAGGCGCTGTTCAGAAGCCATGCATTTTCACCTGGGAACCAGAGCTCCTAAAAAAGAGCTAAGTAGATGCAACAGTCCGTAAATTAAGAGAGAAACTAGTTGCCTTAGCAACCCCCAGATTCTAACACTGCTATTTTGCTTTGTAAAGCTTCCAGTAAGAAAAACACAAATTACGTTCACCTCTGGGTTAAGGGGATGCTGTATTTGGATTAACTGATGATCCTGCCATACTGCAGAACAAATAACACCTCTGGGACAGAGCATTCTCTCTTCTCATAGAATAACAAGCAAGCAAGCAAACAAACTTGTTTTAGTTAATATTTAAAAGGAAAATATGTTAAGCTCCATTTTAAATCATTTTGTTGTTTAACATTCCTATTAGCAAATGACAAAAATCAGTTACATTGTAATGGGTTGGTTATAATGCTCATCTTTACTAAAGAATTTCAAAATAAAGAGGATAGGTAACCATTCTGTCAGACAAGAACACTGACAGCATAGATTAGCAAACTATTTCACACGTAGGAAAGAGCATAAGATTGTTTAAAAAAATACAGAATATTCAAATGTGTACTTGATGCCTTGAAATTGCAAATATGCCTGGACCATATGCAAATTAAAGGAAAAGTATACAATTTACATGGTAAAAACAAAAAACGAATCACCTGCTTAAAATATAACAAGTGTATCAGAAAAAAAAATTGATCTGGAATTAAAACTTAGGGCACGGTTTTATTTTGGATTCCAACTGCCTTTGTACAAAAATTCAAAGAGGCATAAGAAAAATAAACTATTGAATGAACCTATGTTCGCAGGTGGACATTCTAACCTCTCCACGTCACTGTTGCTCTGGCACGTCAATCCTGAGTAGCCTAACTTTTGATTTGTAATGGTATTCCTTCAGGTACAATTTCATAGGAGAAGGAATTGGAAGGGCATCGATGCCATCGTACGTTGTACAGTTACAAATAACTGTTCTGCAAATGTGCTGCAAGGAAAAGGGGAAAGTCCGGATTAACGGAGTGGATAAAAGTGGCTCAAAGAACATACAGGCACTTGGGTCCTTATAATGTTCTAGGAGCCCAGTAATATCAGGAGAATGGAAGACACAAGGATCGTGGGCATCAAAGCTAAAGTTATGATTCCACTGTTCAATCCTAGCGTGAAGAGAACGACTATAGCGCCTAAAACTAACAGAGAATAAATAATCTTCCTGGGCTGAATCTCGAAGTAAAAAGGTGCCCTCTGGCTTTCCTTCTAGCAGAGCCTCGGCTGCGTATTTGTCCATAACCCCCCAGTAGCACGGGTTGTTACTGATCTGGAGGAGGTCTGGGACAAGGCAGTGCACGTAATCAATCTGGGTGTGGAACTTAGGAGGTGCCTCCAACTGCAGGATTTCGTCATCCATTTCCCATCTGGGCTTGTTCCTTTTCCTGGAGCTTGTGCACAGTGTTATAATTTCATCCTCTGAGTCCATATCACTGTCTTCCATGCTGTTGTTGGTGACCAAGTTCATCAGGGAACCAGTCACATGACCACCTGCACATGAAGCACTGTTGGTAGTTATGACACACGGCTGGACACTGGTATGTGAGAAACAGGGTAGGTCGTCTTCTGTGTTTCTTCGTTTCAGTTGAGCATCTCTCGGTCTCCTCTCACACAGGTCTGTGCTCACCCATTCATCTGAACTGGGACTTAGAGGAACAGTGTGCCGTTTAATAAAATGCCACCTAAAGGCTAAGTCTGATCGAGGTGGGAAAGGGCACTTGTCTAACATGAGTTCACTGATATGAATCTTTCTTTTAGATGGAAGCCCTGGAGAGTGGCGACCACCACAATTCTTTATTGGAAAACACTGCCCCACGGCATCTTGCAGTTTCTGTTTAAGGGATCGGCCTAAAAATCTATGCCCACAGGAATGATCTAAGTCCAACTCAATGGACGAACAGCTAAGTTCCCTTTCCTGGCTCCTCAGAGGGACTTCAACGCTCTCAAGAGTACCTACGGCCTCAGACTCAGAGCAGCTCTCACTCTTTCTGGACCAAGATAACTTCTTTCCACTCCACACATAACCGTCCTTCCTGTCAGCACTTCTACTCCGACTTGTTTTAGGCCGCACATCTACATTTTTACTATTGTTTTCAGCCATTTTAAACGAATTCTTTACAATTTCCAGCGTTATAAATACTGTGTTTTCAGATTTTCTGAGTGGAGGTTTCTTCTGGGCACTTTCTTGACGGATCTAAGAAAAAGAAAAAAGGAAGTCATTAGCAACCTGTTCACCTACGCTAGATTGTAAGTTAAGTCTTCCTTGGACACAAGATGAAAAGCCTAATTGGCCCATGAAAGAGTCCTGGCCATGCTGCAGGGTAGCCCCAGGAGTCTTGTTCCCACTTTAATGTACTGCTCTACCATATTGGGATAGTATTATCTAGTACTATGGAGGCAAGATAATGGATTCCTTTGTCCTAGCTAATTTTCAGTATGTGTCCTCCCTCAGCCATAAGACAAGCTTGGATAGAACTAATTCCCAATTTTGCAGTATGCCTTAGGCCTATTTCTCCTTCCCTTATTTTTCTCTTATTGGTCTCTATGTGGCCCAGGCTCGCCTTAAACTTGCAGCATTTCTCCTGACCCCAAATCTATGCTACAATTGCAGGCATGTGTCATTTTATCTGACTTTCACTTTAGTTTTCTTATTTCGCAACAGGCCAGTGAATTCTTAAGAATAGTTACAAATCTATGAGCTAGTGGTTGAGAACTAATACCTGTATTGTTTCTTCTCTTGTTTCCATTTCTACTGATTCAAACAAGAACAATTTTAATTTGTAAAGTTTTTAGAATTTATTAAGTAAATAATTACCACTGAGCAATAGGAATGCCAAGTAAATATTCCTAAATGAGCTTTGCCAATTAATTTCAATAAGTGGTTACATCATTATCAATCTATGCAGCTTTTAGATGTATTTTACTCTCGTTTTACTCTTACATTCTTGATCACTTGAAAATAAGCAGGTAAATTTCTACAGGGCATTCCTTGGCTACACACACTAGAATTTATAATGGATTTGCGTAACTATTTCTAAAAACTTTTTGGTCATTTTAAATTCTATTTGTGTGTTAGTGTGTTTACGTGTACCATGTGCATGTAGATTCCAGAGTAGGTTAGAGGTATCAGGTCCCCTCAAACTGTAACTATAGGCGGTTGTGGGCCTCCTGGTGTGTGTGTTGGAAACCAAACCAAGGTCCTCTTCAAGAGCAGTAAATCTCTTAACTTCTGCGCCATCTCTCTAGCCCCACTTTATTTTTAAATGAAGCAAAAGTTAAGCTAGGAATTGAGAGTCACAGTCTTTTTTACAGATGGTTGTGAGCCACCATGTGGTTGCTGGGAATTGAACTCAGGACCTGAAGAACAGCAGTCAATGCTCTTAACCGCTGAGTCATTTCTCCAGCCCGAGAGTCACAGTCTTATAATTCCAAATATTTTGCATATAAAAGCTGAATTTTCTATCTGAGAAAAAACAGCCACTTGAATGCTAATTATGATTACATTTCTTAATTTTAGAACATTAAAAATCTTAACAGCCACGTAATGTGGTTAAAGATGAATACATTTTCAAAGTAGTACATTTTAAAATGAAATCCTAATTTTACCTAAATTTTCAAGCCACATTATCACTTCGTACGGCCATTATATTCAACAGGATTTTTTCCTCAGAGAGAGGGACATGAGTTTCCACAGTCAAGGAGCCTGCTAAACAGTACATTATTCTAAAAACCTAGAATTCTAGAAATAATGAAGATAGTTTGAGGATCCCTACTATAAATTCTCAAATAATTTTAAAGTGTTTCATGTCACCAGTGGGAGATCCCACACCTCACCACGTGGTTGGCTGCAGGCAAAACATGGGCACATTAAAAATGCTGTGTGAAACATCTGTAACGGGATCCGATGCCCTCTTCTAGTGAAGACAGCAACACTGTTCTCACATACATGAAATAAATAAATCTTTAAAACTGCTGTGTGAAATTACTATCATCTTATGTATGTAAGGTGTGCATAAAACGTGAATGAATTTCTTAGACTTGGGCTCATTCAGACACCTCATTATATATGTGTAAAAATTCCAAAATCTGAGAAAACAAAATGTAAAACCCTTCTGGTCCCAAGGGAGACTGAGTTTATGTTGAAGTAACTCTGAGAAGGAGAGCATTGGAAAGGACTACTGATAAAAATGGTTCTCAACAACACTGCAAAGCCAGTTTCTGTAGAGGAAAATTGGCTAACACATCAAGCAAAGGAGAGGACAAAATAAACTTTCACACTTATCATCCGTTTTACTTTATAACAGATAGGCTGTTCTCCAACAGTGGAATGTAAGTCCAAATCAAGAAGACCTGCAGCCTGGAGAGGAGGCGTCCTCAGGACTTGGTAGGGATGAGCTGCGATCTGAACCGCTAGGCTGCAGCAGGCCAACAGACACACAATACACACAGGCCAAGGTCAAAGATCTTGGGGGGAAACAATGTTTGGGAAAGTCACCAAAAGAATGATAGAGCAAGATTAGACGACAACTCTGAGGAGTCACCCTCACCCTACTACACACACACCCCTGAGTTCTGGGGGTTGAACTCAGGGCTTTGTTCTCGGTAGGGAAGCTCTCTACTACTGAATTACACCCCAACCCTTTTTTTTTTTTTTACCATGCAGCCCAGGTGGTTTCCACGTCTTAATCCTCCTGCCTCCCGAATGCTAAGACTACAGGAAGGTTTCATGTCAGACTAGAAATCATCATTTTACAAAGTGATTTTTGCTGTATCAATGTATGGTCCAGAGTATCACGCAACTGTTACGGTTTTCTTTTCTCTCTTTCTTTCTTTCTTTCTTTCTTTCTTTCTTTCTTTTTTTTTCTTTTTTTCGGAGCTGGGGACCGAACCCAGGGCCTTACGCTTGCTAGGCAAGCGCTCTACCACTGAGCTAAATCCCCAACCCCTACAGTTTTCAATGTACAATAGTTACCTTGAAATTTTTTGTTTCCTAGAAATTAAAATATGAGAAATTGGTTCTATAGCTCACTGTTATCTGGAAATGTGCCTGAGGGAAAAGTAGGAGCTCCAAATGCAGCACAGTCAGGCCAGCCTCTTCCTGTCCTACTCTGTACTCCATTGTTGGTATGACAAGGGGATGGATTTTTGGATTGTAGTATTTGAAGTATAAATGGCGAGTGTTTTAATTTCACTCTTTACTGAGCTAACAAGTGACTCTCCAAAGCTGCTAAGCACACAGGATTTTAATAGTCTACTCCGTAGCATAGGTAACCTCTTAACAACTACTAGAAAAGTCCTTTCCTGCAGTAAGGTCACATCGGAAAAAGATAGTTGGGTTGTTCAAGTCATGCTGCAAAAGACATTCAGAATGTCCTCCACTGTACAGAAAGAGAAACAAATCATCATGCGTGCAGCACATGATAGGGCAGCACATGTTAGCACAAATGTACTCCCAGTATTTGGGAGGCAGAGAGAGGAGGATCAGGAGTTGAAGCTTATCTTTGGGTACAGAGTAAGTTTGAAGTCAGTCAGGGCTATATAAGGAAGGTCCTACCTCAAATACTCAAAGCAAACAATGTATCATGTTGAAACAATATCAAAAAAACCTCTTGTGGAGTTGGGGATTTAGCTCAGTGGTAGAGCGCTTGCCTAGGAAGCGCAAGGCCCTGGGTTCGGTCCCCAGCTCCGGAAAAAAAGAACCCCAAAAAACAAAACAAAACAAAACAAAAAAACCAAAAAAACAAAAAAAACCTCTTGTATCTTCCCATTTAGAGACATGGGAGAGAGTTTTCTAATATGTTTCACGAGTCTCATTAGACTTGTGGGTGTTTGGGATCAAACCGAGGTTTCACACATGCTCTTTTAATGAAGCACATCCCTAGGACCCCAAATTCATTTAAAAGTATTTATATTTGAGACATTCTCGCTATATAGCTCTGACTAGTGTGGAACTCACTATGCAGACCAGGTTAGCCCTGAACTCATAGAGATCCGTTGCCTCTGCCTCCCAAGTGTTGGAATTAAAGTTGTGCATTGCCACAACTAGCTCCAAAACGTAACAATCCAATCATCCTGTCCTCAACAGCACGGTTCCCGTGGTGCTGTGAATGCTAGGTCAGTCGACAGTGGTATTATTTAAAAAAGAAAGATTAGGAGATGTTTTAGTCAGGGTTTCTATTCCTGCACAAAGCATCATGAGGAAGAAGCGAGTTGGGGAGGAAAGGGTTTATTCAGCTATTTCCACATCGCTGTTCCTCACCAAAGGAGGTCAGGACTGGAACTCAAGCAGGCAGAAACCCAGAGGCAGAAGCTGATGCAGAGGCCATGGAGGGACGTTACTTACTGCCTTGCTTCCCCTGGCTTGCTCAGCTTGCTTTCTTATAGAACCCAAGATCACCAGCCCAGGGATGACACCACCCACAATGGGCTGAGTCCTGCCACCCTTGATCACTAACTGAGAAAATGCCTTACAGCTGGGTCTCATGGAGGCATTTCCTCAAGGCAGGCTCCTTTCTCTGTGATAACTCCAGCTTGTGTCAAGTTGACACACAAAACCAGGCAGTGCAGGAGGTGTGGTCTTGTTGGAGGAAGTGTGTCACTGGGTTCAAAAGTTCAAGTCAGGTCCCAGTGGACTTCCTCTCTTCCTGCCAATGGATCCAGATATAGAACTCTCAGCTATTCTCCAGCACCACGTCTGCCTGCATGCTGCCACGTTCCCTATCTTGATATGAATCAAACCTCTGAAACTGTAAGCCAGCCCCGATTAAAAGCTTTCTTTTATAAGAGTTGCTATTGTCATGGTGACTTTTCACAGCAATAGAACACTGACTAATACAGCTCCAAAGAGCCAGTCATTCATTTTTTCAGTTTCTTCTATTGTCTTGATCATTACTTCTTACAAGGTTGCTGCTGGTCAGAACCCATGGCTTCATGCATGGTGGATAAGTGCTCTACTCCAAGCAAATTCTTGGAATTTAAACAAAACTTCGTACAGAGGAAGAAGAGATATAGAATGATTGGGAGACTTTATCACCAATTTTGTGCAGTAAAAAAAAAATCAAGCAGGAATTGGAGAGATGTTAACAAACTGGAAATGGTTAATAGTTATAGAGAAACTTCCCCTCCTTTTTCTTTTTTAAAGAGAGAAAAGAATCATTTGGAGAAGCTGCTTTGGATCCTGATTCAATATTAATTTTTTATGAAGGGAGTCATGTTATACACAGCCCTGGGGAATCAACAATGACATTTGAAAAGAAAGCCATTATTTCTTAATGAGTAAGAAGCAAATATTTAAAAAGCAAGTTTACATAAGCACCACTTCAAGAAAGCAAGTTTCCACATTCAACTGGCATGACAGTGGGAGAAAAATCAGTGTCTACCTGCTAATTTCACTAACAAAAGATTTAACTAATATTTTTATTGAGTAAGGCTAGGAAGGTAATTTTAACCCAAGAGTTTTACAGAAAATAAAAGTTAATAATGAAAGGGTTAAACATCTGGAAAACTAATTTGTATTTTCTATATTGTAGGATAATAATGTTTTTATGTGTTATATAAATTATTTATTGAACTACTTATGCCTACAATGCTAATATACACTTAAGACTAGATTTCTAATTTCAAGTATTACCCTAAAGTAAATGCGATGATTTAAAGAGTAATTCTTTTTTTTTTTTTTCCGGAGCTGAGGACCAAACCCAGGGCCTTGGGCTTGCGAGGCAAGCGCTCTACCACTGAGCTAAATCCCCAACCCCGAGTAATTCTATATAATAATTCATAAATACATTATTATTGTGATAGCGATTCAGTCTTGTGACCTATCCAAAAAAAATGTATGACTCCGTGTTTACCTGCAACCACCTGCCCCAAATCCCACCAAAACATTCAGATTATAGTTTGCTATTTAAGTTAAATGATGAATAAACAATTGGGCTTCAGTAATGGAATTAGTAGACTACAGGGGAATTCCTTGGAATATTACATCAAAAAAGGTTGTACATGAAAAAACTGTTTCAGATGAAGAAAAGCTTTTCATTCTCTAGTGTTTCCCCCTAGTAAATTATTTTTTAATTTTCTAGCAAAAAAAAATGTTAAATTTACATTTATTTTCTACTAAGCACTTAAAAGTATATCCTTTAAATAGTTAGCTATGGTTCACAAGGATGAACTGGATGATAATTCAAAAAACAAAAAAACAAAAAACAAAGAAACAAACAGGAGAGCTGCAAACAGGACGTTAATACCAGCCCTCAGCTCTCTCCTCCCCTTTCCCTCTTCTTCCACTCTCTTTTCCAAGCACAGCTTGGGAAAATTCCACAATAACTCTGAACTTCTGTGTAGGAGGAAGCTTCAGTGCTTCATCATACTGTGTGGTGACAACTGCTAACAGTAGTGTGTATTTAAAAATATGCTAAGATAAGCTTTAATTTTCTTACTACAAAGGCTATGTTAACTTTTGAATGAATCATTATGTATATGTCCATCAGAATGACACTGTAAGTCCATAAATGTGTAAAATTACTATTTGTCAAAATGGAATAATTTGACACACAAAAATATTCTGGAAGAAAGGGTGGTGGTCTCCTTGTTAAGCAAGTTTGAGAAGTGCCCTCTGAAAGACGACCATGCACATTAATGGAGCTTTCCAGTGGCCCTTCAGTAAAGAAAGCTGCTTAGGGCACAGATCCCTGTATGTGCCAAAAATACCTTTTGTAGAACAGAATTTGGAAAACATTAAAATGAATATACATTGGATGAACTTACGAACTAGAGATAAAAACATTTACCAACTGAAGTCAGCTACTCTGGAGTAAAGGTCAACCAGAGCACTAATGGCTGGGAGCAAACGGGATCCAGGGAAGTCCAGGGAGTAAGTAGTTTAGACCTGGGACTCTACCTGGGTTTATGTTACACACACACCCATCGTCTCATAATGCACTTAGCAGTGTAGCTCTTTCTGCAGGTACTGTGAGCATACCCTTCTCTGAGCAATGCACCTAGCAACTGCTAACAACAAGGACCCCAACCTGTATCAACCTATACACCTACACCCTTTCCCAGTCAGCATTCAGCGATGCAGGTCTCTCTTCCCATAAGGACCAAGGACCAGTTTTTATTCCGATGTATTTGCAGTACATCCTGGATCTGATGCAGTGTAAACCGACTTTAGCTACAAGTACAATAAAGCAAAACTGTGTCTAGTAAATTTTTAGACTCTCCTATTTACTCTCTTGTGTCTATGCACATTTGGGTGTGCATTTTATTAAATCGGATGCATTATGGAAAGAAGCAACAGTAGAAAAATGATTTATGAGCTACAATCAAAACAGGATATCACCCCACTATAGCCTTATAACAAATTCTTCTTTGTGCTGACCTCATAGAGGAAGTCCTGAATGGTAACTGGGCTGTTGAGTGCCTTGGCTCATGAGACCCACTGCTCTCTAACACTACATTAGGATCTTTTCTATTGCTTTGTTTAAACGGTTTCCTTGCTATTCTCACAAACCTGTGTGAGCTTTGATTTTAAATTCTTGAATAAGAGGCCAATAATCTGCAAATGCTCAACCCTGGCCCACAGCCCTAACCACCAGCAAAACCAAGCCTCCTCAGAGGAAGAGCAACAGAATCTTAGGACACAGAATATTTAAGGTATGCTATTAAAACACGGAATAAATTGGATAAATCTATTTTCCTCCTAATTTGTAATTTTTAATTACAAGATAGTATAGAGTATTCAAATAAGTTTAAGGGGGTCCAGATCACTGGTAGAGAACTGATTTAGCATGATGAGGCGGAGTTCAATACCTAACACTGCAAAAACACCAAAAAGTGTTAACTCGAATTAACCTGATTTTCTCATTTGTAAAATCAGGACACAGTTTTATACAGTCATAACATCTCAACATTTATTAAGATTAATAAGTAAATATTACTGACAACTTTTCTAAAATGAGGTAAACAAGTGGCAAAAATTTAAAAAAAAGGAAGAAGAGGCACTAATGGAGATATATATATTGCACAAAAATATACCATGAAAGTCTGAACATATAATAGGCATGGTTGTACAGGCCTGATATCCTAGCACTGGGGAGGTGGATGTAGGGTTATCAGGAGTTCAAGGTCAGCTGAACTACATGGGAGCCTGACTGAATAAAACAAACAATAAAACAAAAAAAAATCTGAAATTGAAAAAGCTCCAATACTTCTAAAATACCATAAAACACAAAGCACATTACATTTTAGTTAAATGTGTTTCTTTAAACAAGCTTGCTTTGTTTGTTTGTTTGTTTTAAGACTTACTTATATGTCTATACAGGCATGTGTACCACATGTGTGCAGGTACTCTCAGAAGCCAGAAGAGGGTGTCCCATCTTCTGGAACAGTGAGTCATCAGATGTAGGTGCTAGGACTTGAACCCTGGTCTTCTAAAAGAACAGCAAGTGCTCTTAGCTGCTGAGCCATCTCTCCAACACCAAAGTTTTAAAGTTTTAGATTCCTTAAAAATATGGAGTAAAAATAAATTTTTAGTGATAGTTTCTTAAAAATATGTATTTCATTTTATTTTGTGTGTATGAATGTTTAGCTTGCATAACTTGTCCTGGGAATTAAACTCAAGTCCTGTAGAAGTGCAATCAGTATTCTTAACTTCTGAGCCATCTCTCTGGCCTGCTCTCCAATTTACAGTCCCTTAAGCTAACTTAACCAAGAGGTAAGCAAAAGTACTAGTCAAGAGGTTGTTTGTTTTTTTGTTTGTTTTAGGGGTGGGTGTCAGAGTCTCTTTACACAGTCCTGACTGTACTAGAACTATGTAGACCAGGCTGGCCTCAAACTCAAAGATAGCCATCTGTGTCTGCCTCCTTAATGCTGGAATTAAAGGTGTGAGCCACCATGTTAGGCTTAAAAAAAACAAAAACAAAAACAAAAAAAAAAAAAACCCCGAAAACCAAATAAAAAAGTTATAGATTATTATTTTTACTAGTTTATAATAATTATATGATTGCATTTAAGGTAGGTAATACATTTCACCCAAACACTAATAAAATGTGAATCTAGATTTAAGTGTTTTAAAGTTTTAAATTTAAAAGCTATGTGTGGTAGCACAGATCTGTAATCCAGGACGTAGGAGTGGGAGTATCTAGTTTAAGGTCCGCATAGACTACACACGTCTGAGACCAATACCTGTCAAACTCTGTTTTACTAACGTCCGACTTTTCTGGAAGAGTCTTATCTAGAGGTAGTGAAATGGCCTGCTCTGGAAAGTGAAAGCCGGAGTCTGACATGGAAGGTGTGTGACGCTGCTGCATTAGAACACTTCTGACTTTCAGTTTTTCACCTATAAAACCCTGAATATTGCCAGATGTGTGGAGAATGTCTTTAATTATAGCACCTGGGAAGGATGGGAAGGCTGAGCTGAGTCCAAGGCCAGCTCAGTCTACCTAGTTGAGTTCTGGCCAGCCTGGGCCACATAGTTAGACTGTTTGAACAAAATAACAGCAAAACCACTAAAGGCCCCAGAGGTCAACCGGGACTACTATTTTGCTAAATGGGTATGGTGTGGAATTGCCTTCTCAATTCTTACCTTTATACAGAGGTGAGAAGTACATCTCTCAGAACTTACCAGAGAAGTTTCTTTGTAGAGTGGATGGTGGTTAACATAAAAATCCTCCATTGATCAAAGTATAAAAACTAATATCAATGGAGTGTTCATCCACAAATGGGGCATTCAAATCACATGTACCCCAAAACTAAGGGACCATTGTGGAAGGTAAAGAGAGAGAGCTCTTAAGAGCCAGAGGTCGGGGAGAACTGGAGTGAAACTGTCTCTCAAACATGAGAGGACCATCAAATCCATGAATTCAGCTGCTGTGGCTGCCTGCACAAGATCAGGCCAGTTAACATTCGAGCATGGAGTGGAGAGGTACTTCTGAGAAACTTCTGACGGGTGATGGCTTCTAGGGGAGGAAGAGTCAGATTTCTTTTTTTCTTTTTTTTCTTTTTTTTTTCCTTTTCTTTTTTTCGGAGCTGGGGACCGAGCCCAGGGCCTTGTGCTTGCTAGGCAAGCGCTCTACCACTGAGCTAAATCCCCAACCCAAGAGTCAGATTTCTTAATGGATGAGGCAACCATGTTCCGGTGGATGGCCCTAGACTCCTGAGTAGACAGGCATCACAAATCGGACAGTGGTAGCTTATTAAGGAGGGCAGTGGATCTGGGAAGAGTTAGGGGACAGTGACATGAGGATGAATGTGATCAAAATGTAATGTGTGAAATTATATTCAAAATCGATAAAATCCATCTTGCTATGCTCAAAGTCAATCTAGTACTGACAATGTAATAAAAGGACCAAATAGCAACTGTTTTCAGTGAGAGGGACTAGGTGGCCAAGAGCAGAGGGACTTTTACTATATCTCCTTTATACGTTATTGGGTTTATACAAGTTTTATCTACTCCCAGAATAAGTATGCTATTAACATCATCCATAATACATTCAGAGAGAGATAAAAAAATGTTATTTTTTTTCAGTATTTGGTTTTCCTTATTAGCTCTTGTTACCCTCTTTTTCAGCCTCATTTTCCATAGTAATAATGATTATTATACCAAGAACATATTCTATTAAGAGGATAGTTTAGGGGCTGGACTGGCAAGATGGCTCAGTAGTTACAAATGCTTGCTGTGCTTACAAAGAACCCAAATTCAGCTCCCAGAGTCCACATCTTGCAGCTCACGATTGCCTGTAACTGTCTAGGGGATTTGACGCTCTCTTCCGGCCTCTGCAGGCTCTGTACTCACCCCTACCATACATTTTTATAATTAAAAATAAAATCTTAAAAAACAAAACACCAAAAAGCCTCTTCTGTAGGCAAAACTGTTACAATTTCCTAGATAACTGTGTAGGATCATATAACATTATTTATATATATTATCTAATCTTTGCTAATATATGCTAATATATCTGTTTCCCTAATCTATTGTTCTTGAGACCAACACTATTTGTGAACCTCAGGGTATTAAAGTGGTCACAGCAGCGCAAACTAAATTTCAGTGAAATTGAATCTCTGACCTTGGCATTGTTTTTTATTTAGTTCATTCAGATTCCCACACCAATGAGGTATGCACTGGTAATAAATAATTCATTTGGGAAATTTTGGTACCCATATGAGAATTACGGGCGCACTGATTTATTTTTTAAGCATTAGTTATGCAAATTTATTATTCTGTATATCTTGTTTAAAATCAATCGCCCTCAACATGCTCATGGACTTGCTGAGGGCAGAACTCAGTTTCGGATGCATTTAGCATTGGAAGATTTTACAGGCTAATCCCCACTTTAAACAAAACCAGTAAATACCTAAAGTGGCCCACTGATATCACAAGGCCTGAATAGTCTCAGACACCTGGGTCTATCTTTTATGTATTTCAATTTGTGCACTAAGAATCACCTCTATTTTACTTTCCTGACAGTCAGGAAAGTACTCAAGGTCACACAACAGGTTAGAGTTAAAATTAAAAACTAGGACTGTTTAATCACCAGGCCTAAGCTTGTTCATACCCATGAAATCAGCAAAGGAAATATTATCTTAACCTGTGAATAATGGCTTGGTTGCTAGGGCAGAGAGAACGGGTAGGTGTGCTGACACCATTCACAGTTTTAAAATCAAATGGTATTACACTGTGTCTAAAGCATTGACAGCTCTAACTCTTGTTCCTGTTTGCAAGTTTCTGGATGTTAAGCTCTGAAAAGCATTACTTTGAAATCCCGTTATGATATATTCAATATATATAAGTGAGTACCAGCTCAACTTGAACCCCACACTGTACCTAATAATTTTTATTGTCCAGTTACCCAGGCAAAAGAATTATAAATTGGTCCATCTAAAAAATGAATTAATTTCAAAATAAAACTAAGTTACTCAGAAGCCATCGTCTCAGGTACCTTTAGTCTTGTGGGAAATTTACAAGAGGGTATTTTTAAAAGAATCTCAGGTTCGACTTGAGCAGCTACTCTTCCTTTCAATTCCTATACAAACCTATTTAGAATCCTAGTTCTTAGAAATGCCTTACAAAATGCCACCATAGCAAGAATGCCACAGTCTGAATAATAACCAGGCTTGCAACTTTTTAGAAGGAATCTAGATTAAAGAACAGAGGTATATTTCTACCTCTGCAGATTTCTCCAGTGATAAAAATAAGTCTGACTGTTAACTGTACAGTGGGTACCACAAAAACTCCGTGAAATTCTCTAAGATAATTATTAACGAAAATTACAATTTTCAACAGAGACCAATTTACTGATATGTCTCCATATTAGTGAAGAAACAAGAAAGGCATAAACTTAACGGGCCAAGAGCTGACTTAAGCACAGGATGTGTTATGTATGGGCTGCAACAATGAACAGAAACCTTTAACAATATAAATTAGAACCCTTCTTTTAGATCTCAAAGCACTTTGGTAAACTTTGGGTCGGCACATAATAGGAAATCCGAGTTAAATCTCTTAAGCATTATTTTGCTAGAGTCACAAGAAAAAAGAATCAATCCATCCTTTATTACTATAGAAATGACAAAGTGAGGGCACAAAGGGTGTCAAGAATAAAGGCTTGCAAAGGTCTGTCTCTAACCCTGTCCTGAGGAGCTCGATCAGTTCAAGGAGCCGAATAAGGTTGCTTGGGAGGAGATCCTGAAAGGGTAGGCGTAAAATCTCAGACCTCACCACCACCCTTCCCCCTCTCACCTCTCTGAGAACAGCTCAACCGGAGCTGTCCGAGTGACTGCCGCCATCACCATCGCCATCACCCGGCGCTCGCTCAAGCGCGGAAGGGAGGCCCGGCCACTCCCGTTCCTCGTGTGGCTCCCGCAAGGCGGAGGCCTCTCTGTCAGCCCCCGCCCCAGCTCCACGGTCGGCCCAGTGTCAGCTTGCCGCTGTCTCCGCCTGCTCTCCAGGGACCGCCGCCACTTCCGGGTTCAGCTTCCACCTTTTCTTTCAGAACGGCCCCAGCCACCGGCTCACGGCTTCGAGGCGGCGCGCCTCTGACGCCACCACCCGGCGACCTCGGTCGGGACCTGCACGGGGCGGCGGCGGGCTGCGCATGCGCACAGGGCGAGCGTGCCAGAGCGCGGGAAGCGGCTCTGTGCGGCGAGACGCTCGTGCACCCGGGCTGCTCTTCGTTCGCGTTTCCCAATCCTGCAGAGGAGAAGCTTGTCACCTCCCCGGGCGTATGTGACATACCCTCCGCCGCATCGTGCTGTCGCTCCTCGGGTGAGGGAAACCGGACTGCACGGCGCGCAGAGGACGACCTCCCTCCTGAAAATATCAGTTCTTGGAAAGCAGCTCAGGTAGGGAAAGATGCCGGCCATACAGAAGCCCATGAGGTACGGACATACAGAAGGACACACCGAAGTCTGCTTTGATGATTCTGGAAGGTAAGCATCTTTGGAAACAAAGGACGGTTCAGGCGTGATTGTTGCCGGTCATTCGCGGCACGTACAGTCAGTCGAAGATGTCCGATGCGGAGGGACCGAGGGAGGAATAGACCAGGAACGCCTCTTTCCCGAGGCATCTTTGCTTTGAACTGTCATGGTACTTCTAGGATCTCAGGAAAGTTAAACTCCTTTACCCGGAGGAGTGCCTTCTCGACACACACATTTTCATTCGGTGTCATGCTCATTTTATGAGCCAGTTAAGCATCAGCGGTTGGTGTAATTTGCAATGACTGTCTTGCCCAGAAGATGGAATTTTGCAGCTTCCTCTTTCACAGTGTTCCCTGAGTATTAGAGGACATAATGTAAATGTCTAGCTTAGGGCTCGATACTGAGAAGTCAGCCCCTTGTGCACTCCTGGGTCTACATTGGCCACCATTTGCTGGAAACGGAGGCTGCTTTAGGAAAAGGCTGAGGGTAGCATTTGTAATGTGCACAAATATTTAGAAGGCAGTTTGAGGCTACGCAGTTTAGCTAAGCAGTAGTACTGAGTACGCCCTTGGGTCTGTGACCACCCCTGCTATGGGCTTCCAAAAGGGTTTTCCAACCAAGAATGGGTTCCCCTTTGTGGAATAGACCTTAAGTCCAAATAGCACTTGGTTACCCCCATAACTGTCACGCCGCCACACATGCCCACCCCAGTAGACAGACATATATTGCCTCAGAAAGCACAGACTGATCTCAAACTTGATATGTAGCTGAGGCTGCCTTGGCCTCCCAAGCACTGAGGTTGTAGTCAGTGCTACCACACCTGGCTAAACACTTTCCTATGACTCCCTTCTGGCTTTCCCATTTGGGAGCTAGTCATTTTTTTTCCCAAACATTTATTTTATTCATAGTCTTTCCTTCCTTCCCTCTCTTTTTCCCTTCCTTTTATTTAAATTTGCATTTTGTGTGTGTCCAGATAGGACATAAACAGAATGAACAAGAGCACTTGGGAGATGAGACATTTGAAAAACAAGCAGTAATAATAGTTACATGAAGCTATTTTCATAATTGTTTTTGGGTCCTCGAGCTCATATATTCAAACATTCGTTATAGTTTCTATGTGTCACAAGCTGACACTGGGGATAAGGTGGTGACTGGGCAGGCAGTCCTTGCTGTTGCAGAAATTACGGGCTCATTTTTCTCTTATACCAAGAAATAATTTTATGCCAAGGAAGAACTGTAGAGAACATTAAACTCATCTTCATTTTATAGAATGAGAACTTAAGAGTCTGTTATTGATGTTTATGTGAAAAAATATTCGCTAATGTATTGATTTTTGTTTCAAAATATATAAAGGTAGCATTTCGTAAAGAGCTCCTGGAACTGGGTGACATTTTACTTTGTGCCTGTCCTTCACAGTTTTATTGTGACTTGTGGAAGTGATGGTGATGTGAGGATGTGGGAAGATTTGGACGACGACGATCCTAAGTCCGTTAATGTTGGAGAAAAGGCATTTTCATGTGCTTTGAAGGTACTTATTGATGTGAAGAAATGATAGCATGTGACTTTTATGCTTGGGTGGAAAAATATATAAAAATATAAATTTCTCCTTGCTGTATTTTCCTAGGTCTGTATATCTTTGGGGAGCACTTAGTTTTTTTTTTGTTTTTGTTTTTTTTTTTTTGTTTGTTTGTTTTTTAAAGTTTATTTATTTATTTATTTATTTATTTATTTAATTCCATGTGTGTTTGCAGTTGTACGTCAAATCCAGAAGGGGCATCAGATCCCTTGGGGCTAGAGTCACTGGCAGTTGTGTGCCAGGAACCCAACTCAGGTCCTCTGGACATGCTTTTACCTGCTAAGCCTGAAAGTCAAACTATTTCTTACAGAAGTTTTGAATATGTCTGATACATTTTTCTCCCCACCCTCAGGCTTTTACTGTTGTTGTTGTTGTTTGTTTCTTGAGACAGGATCTTTACAGCCCAGGCTAGCCCCTGACTGACTGTATAGCCAAAGGTGACCTTGAACTCATGGTCCTTCTGCTTCTTCTTAAGCAGAAAGATTATAGGCATGCACCACCACACTGAGTTTATATGTTCCGGGGTGGATATCAAACCCAGGGCTTCTTGCTTGCCAGGAGAGCGCTCTACTAACTGAAACCCAGCCAGTATCGATGTTTATAATAACAAAGGTTGGAAGCCCTTAATACAGATGTATTTTCATGGGTTTAGAAGAAAGTGAAGATGTTATAACCTCTGAGTGTCAGTAGAGATCACTTCATAAGAGTAGAAAACTCCCTCTTTTTTTCTCCTCCAATAATAACTGTGTCTTATCTTTGTAATGAAAGTTTATAAGGAAGGGAAAGTAAACTAGGTCTTATTAGTTTGTAACAAATTACCACAACCTCTTGGTGGCCTGAAACACTAGAACACTTTCTTTACAACCCAGGAGGCAAAGTGTCTGAGATTTAAGGTGGCCACAATTGACTCTTGCTGGTCCGTGAGGGATAGATAATTTCTTTCTTGTCTGCCTTCTGGTTGTCACAGTCCACAGCAGTCTGTCTCCACATCACTCCATCTCAGTAGTGAAAGGCTTGATTGTGTTGCCGAAACAGGGCTTTGCTGTATGGCTCTGTCTTCTGATGTCTTCTGCACCCAAACTGCTTTCTTTCTTTGACTGATTAGTCTCCTCAAGTTGATATGAGGCATCCTTGAAAATATAACTGTTTTTCTTACCAGCAGTAAAAGAAAAATTATAGGCTAAGGATTGGCTTGTGGAGGTAGAATTAAGTTTTCTAAAGCTAGGAAAGTTTTCTCACTCGTGTTTAGGAAAATTGTATACTGAAAAGTTCTGTCTGCATGAACTACGTTTATGAGGCTTTGTGGTTTTTCCAGGAATTTTCATTATAGCGATGCTATTAACTGATGTGGATTTGTTATGCCAGTATGTCTAACCTCTATTTCTTCTTCTAGAATGGGAAATTGGTCACTGCAGTCTCTAACAATACCATCCAAGTCTATACATTCCCTGAAGGAGCTCCGGATGGCATATTAACACGCTTCACTACAAACGCAAACCATGTGGTCTTCAATGGGGACGGCACTAAAATTGCTGCTGGGTCAAGGTGAGCTCAGCTCCACAAGAGGGTTGAAGAGCAAGAGTTTTAGAACTCAGAACCCTTCCACCTTTATTGTCATTGCCAAGCCTTTACAAAAAAGCTTTTTGAGGACAAACTTGTGAGATACACACACACACACACACACACACACACACACACACACACACAAAATATATGTGATATATATATCGCATAATTATGTGTGTATATGCATATATTGCTTTTGTACTGAAAAAGATCAGAGACAGGTGATAACTTGTTACAAATTTAAAAAATTATTTTTATTGCATATAATCAAACAGCAGGTTATTTGATTGGGATGAGAGTTTGCAGTAGGTCTAAGAAGAGTTCCAGCATCCACTCCTGGTCTTGAAGCATTTTCAGCCAGGCTTTAGAAGACGCTGTGTATTGGCATTTATTCAGGCGGCTCCCTCTTGACTGTTTGCAGTGATTTTCTGGTCAAAGTCGTGGATGTGATGGATAACAGCCAGCAGCAAACATTTCGAGGACACGACGCCCCTGTTTTAAGTCTGTCTTTTGATCCTAAGGATGTCTTTCTGGTAATTCTTGCATTCCTTTCTCGTTTTGTTGGGTATGTTTAGAGCTCTGGGAGAATTGGAAGAATAATTCACCCTATTGGTAAAAGACTTTTTAAATCAGTTGAACCAATTTCTATGTGGTACTATAGATATAATAACTATATGCAATTACACACACATAATAGATGGAACTACAGAGAAATAATTCGTTTATTTCTGCAGGCATCAGCTAGTTGTGATGGAACCGTCAGAGTGTGGACTATATCTGATCAGGTAAATAAATAAATTTGAATTTAAAACACTTTGTCCGTTTCTAGGATTTTGGGGCATTGCATATTATTGATCCAAATTAGTTATTTATCTTTTTAATCTGTTTCGTGGAGTAACATTAAACATTACTTTCATTATTCCAAAACAGTCTGACATAAACATAAACTTGTTAAACAGTAATTGTTTTTACACCAACTCACGGGGGGAGCTATAAACAGTCTATACCTTTTAAGCTTGATAAAGGAGGCAATTTAGTGATTATATTTAGACTGTAAGTACCCTGCTCTGGGCTTGTATTAGATGTTGCTAATAGAGAAATGAATAAGACAGAGACCACATTGGAGTTGCCGAATCACATAGAACTTAAGCTTCCGTGAATCTGGCTTGGTACAGGATTTAAAGACAAAATGGGAAAAAAAAATGTTCTCCAGATGGATGGAGGGTCTGTCTGAGGTGATCAGTGGGTCTGTCATTCATAGAGATTCTGTGGCTGATAAGGAATACCCTTAGTAACCACTATGCCCTCCCTGCACGCTTGACTTAGTTTTAGCTTTGATAAGTTCGATTCCTTAGCGTTTTATGGCAGACCTCTCAAGATTTATTTATTTTGTTGACATGGGTATTTTAATTTATTGAAGGTCTTTTTAGTTTTGTAAGTCATGCTTGCTTAATGTGCACAGAAAATTCTCTTGTATAAGATTTGTACTCTTGTATCTCAAAGACTTAAAAACAGCGTAGGCTAATTTGGTGTGATAGTTAAAGCGTATTAAGTTGCTTTTACTCAAGATAAAACAAGTGGAAGAACCACCTGTTATGTACGTCTCGGCTTTGTATCTATTTTGAGAGAAACTTTTGACAAGGAGAAGTAAATTTTCATTTTTTAAAATCAGACTTGTGCTGCTAGTTGGCCGGTACTGCGAAAGAGCAATGATGTGGTGAACGCAGAGTCCATCTGCAGACTCGCATGGCAGCCCAAGACCGGAAAGGTAAGTGGCGCTTAGTGTTCAGCCTTAAGTTAGTCCCTTTGGTCCTTGTTTATTGTTGGTGTGAAAGTCTGGCTTTTTATTGTAATTTTATTTGTATTACATATTTTAGAACTCTAAGCCAAATCATCCTGAAATGCTTCAAGAAACATTTCAACTTTAAAAGTTTTTTGTAGTGCGTATGAATGTGATGCTTGGGTATATGCTTGCATGCCATGGTGTAGAGAAGACAACTTTGAAAAAGAATCTGTAAGAAGTTGAGATATGAGCTGGCAAGATGTCTCTACTTGCCCAGACAGTGTGAATGTTCCCTTGGACTTTCGTAACAGTGAGAGGATGGGTCTTTTCAAATTGTGTTTTACAGAATTATTTTTATATTTTTCTTTCCATTAATGCTTAATGGGACAACTCTGAAACAGGATTATACGCCGTGTTGAAGAGATTTGGAAGTCTTACTCAGAATAAATGACTCAGCACTGCTTCTAGGTTTATTCTATAAGTGAATTTATACATGTACACTACAGTGTATGTATAACTAAAATATACCAGTCCATGAGATTGCAGCTGTCTCAGGTGTTCATGGATAGGGAACTGGTTAAATAGGTGGTAGTCCAGAAAGTAGGCCTCTCTATAATGCTTAGAATGAGGGATGTCTCTTAAGTCCTCATAAGATAGACTTCAATATATTAAGTGCAAACCATCAAGCTACAAAATAGTAGGTATAGATAGAATGATAATGCTTATTAATAAAGAAATATTCTACACATGAATACTTAAACATACACATACACTTATGCATCTTTCCTTGTATTTTGAGAAGGAGCTTATGATCGAGCCTGCTATGTAGCTAGGGAAGGCCTTAAACTCTTGCCTCTGCCTCTGACGGCTAAGATCACAGGCTCACAAACACCTGCTTGAATTCGTACTTTTGTAATCCGCTTATATTTGCTATTATGAGTAGAACTGGTTTTGATTTGGAGAGACTTTCAGAACAGATCCTTCTTTTTGCATCTTGTAAATATTTTCTCTTGGTCACAGGACTAGCTATGTAGCCCAGGCTGCTTCAAAGTCAGAATTCACCTGCCTCTTTCTGAATCCTGGGATTATGGGCATATATGATGGGCATGTTTTATTTTAAGAAGGGGCTCATGGTTAAGCCGACTGTGTACGTTCATAAGCTAAGAGAGCACTTAAGAGTATAGATTTGTGGGGTTGGGGATTTAGCTCAGTGGTAGAGTGCTTGCCTAGCAAGCGCAAGGCCCTGGGTTCGGTCCCCAGCTCCGAAAAAAAGAAAAAAGGAAAAAAAAAAAAAAAAAGAGTATAGATTTGTCCAGCAGTGGTGCTGCATGCCTTTAATCCCCGCACTCTGGAGGCAGAAGCAGGCAGATCTCTGAGTTCAAGGCCAGCCTAGGTCTACAGAGTGAAGTCCAGGACAGCCGGGGTATTCACGTTGGTAGCATATTTACTAAAATTGGAATGATACGGAGAATTTAGCTTGGTCCCTGTGCAAGGATAACATGTAAATTCATGAAGCATTCTATATTTTTTTTTTCAAAAATTCTATAATGTTATATCCTTATATGCTGTTTTTTTTTTGTTTTGTTTTTATTTTTGTATATGTTGTTTTAAAATTAGTAGATTTTTAAAATTAATTTATATATGCTTGGATATCTGTGGTTCAAACCTGAGTCTGAGCCACAGAAGCCAGCAAGTGGAAAGAAAGAACAGGCTCCCACAAGCTGTCCTCTGACCGCTCTGTAGGCTGCATGCTTGCTTTCTCACACGCGCATACACAGTATTTACTACATACAGGAGCTACTACACTGCTGCTTTGTTCTTTGTTGAACGTAATGGAGTGGTGGCCGCTCGCTTTTCTCTGATCAAAATTTCATCAAGTTTTTGTTTTTGTTTTGTTTTGTTTTGTTTTTTTGAGTTTTATAAGTAGCAACTGAAATTCAAATATGCTCTTATATCTTGTAGATTTAGCTAAATTAATTTTTCTCTGCAAGTTGAATTAATTAACCTTGTCTTTCTCATAGTTTCTAGCAGTTCCTGTTGAAAAGTCTGTTAAGCTGTACAGAAGAGAAACTTGGAGTAATCCGTTTGACCTTTCAGACAGTTCTGTCATCCAGGTAGGTCTTGTAACTGTAGAGAAGCTTTGATGAAAACCTTACTGAAAACTTTTGCTAGATATGAAATGTGTGGGCTCAGTGGTAAGAGTCCTGGCTGCTCTTCCAGAGAACCCAGGCTCGATTCCCAGCACCTACTTGCTAACAACCATCTGGAATCCCAGTTTCATAGAATCTGATGTTCTCTTTTGGCTTCCACAGCAGTACATGCAGATGGTATAATGCAGGCATAAATGCAGGCAAAACACCTATCCACGTAAAAATAAGTAAATAAAAGAAATAAGTGTATAGGAAGTAAAATTACTCTTAGTGCCAAGCAGTGGAAGGACATGCCTTAGTCCCAGCACTCAGGCAGAGGCAGATGGATCTCGGAGTCAGAGCCAGCCTGCTCTACAGAGTTCCAGGACACACAGGCCTACACATAAAAACCCTGTCTTGAAAAACAAAACAAACCAAACAAACAGATAAAAATTATCCTAGCTTGATATTAGAGTGGATTATTCTTGAATTTTATTGTTTCAGTAAGACCTGTGATCTAGTCTTTAGAACTTTAATAGAAAAAAGATTAATTTATTTATTTATTTATTTATTTATTTATTTATTTATTTATTTATTTTTTGGTTCTTTTTTTCGGAGCTGGGGACCGAACCCAGGGCCTTGCGCTTCCTAGGCAAGCGCTCTACCACTGAGCTAAATCCCCAACCCCTTTATTTTATTTTTTTAAAGATTTTTTTTTTAATTTTTTAATTGATGTGTGCTACCCTGCTTGGCTAGATTTATTTTAAGTGTACGAGGGGTGTGTGTGTGTGTGTAATTGGAACATGTATGTACCTGGTGCTTGTGGAGGCTAGAAGAGTCCTCTGGGTCCCCTGGAGCTAGAGTTCTGGATGGACGTGTGGGTGCTGAGAACTGAACCCAGGTCCTCATCAAAAGCAGTCAGTGCTCCTAACCACTGAGCCATCTCTCCAGCACCTTGTTATTTTCCTTATTTGGACTCTAGCTCTCATTTCCCCATTTCTCTTAAATTTTAGATCAAAAAGTTACTGATCTCTACTTGTTCACTCTATACTCGAGTATGCTTTTCCAGTTAAAGTCTTGGGGTGTGAACAGTGATGTGCTAAGGTTCACCTCACTTACTGGCGCTCTTCATTTCATGGTGAATGTTACGATTCCTTGTAGTTCGTATGTTTGCTTTCTTTACAGGATAGCATTGTTTTATATTTCATTTTTTTTTAAAAATTAGGCAGGTACTACTTTTCTCTTGGCTAACATATGCTAATAGCTGAATTTTATAGAAAAGGATTAGAAATAAATATGCTCTATTGTATTTTATATACCAAATGTAACTAGAATAACTCAGAGTAGAGATTTAAAACCATTGGGAGTAATAACGTGAGTAGTTTCAAAATGTACAACATTATTACTGTTTCTTTGTAGACACTCAATATCGTGACCTGGTCTCCCTGTGGGCAGTATTTGGCTGCAGGTGCGATTAATGGCTTAATTGTAGTTTGGAATGTGGAATCCAAAGAGTGCATGGAAAGGTACAATTTATTGTTACTGTTTAATTAGGAAACATTTGTATGTTATGACTGTTACTCAAAATGAAAATAGTTTGTAGATGATGAAAGTCGTTAACTTTTGAAATAGTTGCTTGCTTACCGTTTGTATATGTGTACACTGTAGAGGCATGCATGCCATAGTGTACTGTAGAAGTCACAGGACACTGCCTGAGTGAGTTCTTCCCTCCCATTGCAAGGGTTTAGAGATCCAGCTCAGGCTCAGTGACAAGCGTCCTTACACACTGAACCGTGTCCCGCATATCACGCAGTCTTTTTGAATTGAAGTTTCTCTAGAGAGTAAAGAAATACGCTGTCTTTGCTTGTTTATGGATGGGGCTAAGGATTGAATACGTGCTAGACAAGTACTGTTTGCTACTGCGTCACATTCCCTAGTCCACATCTTTAAAAGCACCCACTTTTTAATTTTTAGAGTAAAACACGAGAAAGGTTATGCAATCTGCGGCCTGGCCTGGCATCCTACCTGTAGTCGGATATGTTACACTGATGTGGAAGGAAACCTGGGAATCCTGGAAAATGTTTGTGACCTCAGTGGAAAGTTGTCAAGCAATAAGGTAATGGCAGTATAGGGGCGTCTGGTATCTTTAGTGTCCCTTCACGGTCACTGCCTGTTAGCGAGGAAATTGGGGTTCCTTTTGTGGGCTCGTATAGTCTCAATAAAAGAATTTAAAATGGAGTTAGAAGGAAACGAGAACTATTTTACTGGAGTTTTAAAGGAAAACAATAGAAGGCAAGCTGAAATTCCCACTAGTTACTGAGAGGAACAAAGAGTTGTGTCTTTAAATTAGTCATGGAGGACAGCAAGCGGCTGTAAAAAAGTGCGGGGTGCAGGGGGAGCTTTGCTTCCAGAGAAACTGGGAAAGCCCAGAGTGTCAGGAACAGTTCGCTTAGCCTTTCAGACAGTATTTTTTTTTATTTTAAATCCCAAAAGCAGACAGGTTGAGCAGGGCTACATGGTGATAGCGCCTTGAGTAGCTGCCTGTGTTTGTTTACATGTCTATCCCCCTAATCCAGTCCGGTCCCCAGACTACAAGCCATTTAAAATAAATGCATTTGCTAACTATTCCTAAGTCCTAGGTATGTGCTTACTTGGCAGGGTTTATTCTTGTCTTTAGGGATCTGGATGGTTGGTGGCTCCCTGTAGTCCCAGCACTTGGTAGGTGGGCAGCAGGATCAGACGTTTCAGGTCAGCCCCGTAACAGTGAGTTCAAGGCCAATAAGGGATATAAGAGAAGGTGTTTCAAAAAAACCAAACATGCAAAATGTTTGTAGGTTTATCTCCAACACTTCATTAACAGCAGGCGAAAAAGAGCTGCCTTTTGCCTAACTGATTTTCTAAGTGGCTTGCTAATACACTGTAATGCGGTTTGTCAAGGTCCCTAGTGGAGTGGAAAAGGATTACAGCGATCTCTTTGATGGAGACGACACGAGCAGTGCCGGCGATTTTCTGAATGACAACGCGGTTGAGATCCCTTCGTTTTCAAAGGGGATTAGAGACGAGGAGGATGATAATGATGACCTCATGCTGGCGGCAGATCATGTCTCGGGAGATGATGAAAACTCAGTTGGTATGACTTTGACTTTGCGCACGCAATAGTCCCCTTGCTGATTGGTTTTCCAGATGTTACTAAAAAGCTTAGTTAGTGTCTAGGGCTACCTCCTAAACCCTGTGTTAAACCCTGTGTTAAAGCATTTCAAATCAGCAACCGAAGCCTCTTTAACAGACTGTAAAAGAAGTTGTACCCCAAACTAAAGGAAGTAATAGAGATTGGCTCAATTAAATCAACAGTGGGAAGTTAGAGCGGGCTAGGATGGAGGTGCTTACGCCCAGCCCCATAACCTGTATTTGATTCCCAGATCCCACAGGGTGGCAAGAGAGCACTCACTTCCTGGGTTACCCTCTGACCCTCACAGATGCCTTGTGCACGTCTGCACTCCAAAGCACACAAAACTAAGTTTAAAAAAAACGCCTGAGCCAGTAAATCTCAGGGACCCACAGGTACATAACAGACACTTACCTTCCAGGCCATCTCCACAGCCCACATCTTTAAGGAGATCGCGTGTGTGTGCATGTAACAGCATACATGGAATTCGTTTTCTCTCTCCAGCTTTACACGGATTCTGAGGTTCAAACTCGAGTTATCAGGCTGGCAAAGCAAGTGGCCTCAATTGCTAAGTCTCCTCACTGAGACTTAAAGTTCCACCCGGAACTTTAAAAAAAAAAAAATCTATATTGGTAAAATGAGTGTTTTGCTGTAAGTGGATGGTAACTAACAATGCAGTGACGACTCCTGAAGCCTGGCACTGTTGCCTACATTAGCGTAAGGCACCCTCTGTTCTGCCTCTCAGGACTTCCCCATCATCCCTGGAGCATGGAGGCCATGGTAGAAGAGGCCAGTAGCGTGCCGACCTATTGCTGAGTCCACGGAGGAGCACCACTGCCATGCTCCATGATGCTTCTCTTTCTCTAGGCTGTTAATCTTATGATTGTCTTATAATTCTCTGTATTGTAGATGTTACAATGCTGAGAAATGATCTTCACAGAGAGGAAGGGGAAGATCACCAGGCAAGCAGTCTTCACAGTCTCCCCCTTGTGAAATCCCAGAGGCCGCTTTATGATGGGCCCATGCCAACACCAAGACAGAAGCCGTTCCAGCCAAGTTCTACACCCTTGCACCTCACTCACAGATTCATGGTGAGCCGTCTACACCTATCTTTTAAAAAAATACCTCAACACCGTTTCTTCTCTACGGTTTGTTGAATAGATTAAAAAGTAGCTTTAAAAACCTTGCTTAAGTGGGCAAAAGCATTGGTTGATCATAATTTTATGGTAGATTTGTTTCATGGTTAACTAAAATTTTTAATCTTATTTCAACATTATTATTAAAAAGTTTGTTAATACTGTTTTGCAAAATGAAATAATATAAAGATATGATTATATATCTTGTAATACTTGTTGGCGTATTCCCAACCTCTTCTCTCAGGATCTCACTGAGTAGCCTAGAACCCACTATGTAGACCAGATTGACCTCAGATTTGTGACGCCTTTCTGCTCCTGCTTCCCGAGTGCTGGAATTAAAAATAATGCACCCTCATGCTTGGCTCTATTTTTTAAATATAAAAAATAGAAGATGTAATAAGTACTATAAAAAAGAAGAGCTCTTTACACTGCTTCTAGGAATGTAAGGTCCATTAGAACAGAGGTTTTTGTTTTTGTTTTTGTTTTTGTTTTTTAATTAGTCTCTTAGGGGAAAGCACTAGCTAGATTCAATTCCCAACACCCACGTGGCAGCTCACAACTGTTATTCCAGCCCCAGAGAATCAATGTCCTCTTCTGGCCTCCACAGTGCTACACAGACATTACATGCAGATAAAACACCCACACACATAAAACTAAAAAAAATTTAAAGCAAAAATGAAAAACCTAATATCTTAGTATTTTAAACAATACCCTGCAGTTATTAAGTGTGTTTCTTGATGAATTAACATAATATTTTTGCTTCAAGTTTGAAAGCTTGAAAAATTTAGTATGTTATTTGCTAGTTATTTTATGTTTTTCATTCTGCAAATTTCGTTAGATGCTTTTATTGAAGATCTAGTCTTGGCATAAAAACTTGTGAAAATATGAAGAGTGGTGTTTCATAATAAAACTTGTATTGTTAGGAATCCTCATTGAGTAATATAATATGTCTTAGTGTCAATATTCTATTTACAGTTATGTTTAACATTATTCCCTTCTGACCTTGGTGGGCACTCTAGGTACAGATGTGCACGTGGTATGTATGCATACATATATGCAGGTAAAATAGTTATACACATTGAAAAGAAAGGAAAGACAGGCAGGCAGGCAGGCATGCGGACAGATAAGGATCGACAGTGAGTGTACATCAGTGAAAATTAAACTTTCCAAATGTTATTAATGTTTTACAATTTATATATTTTCATCTTATGACAAACCAGTTATCTGAACAGAAAAATACATCCATTGCCATTTATGTCTCTATTTTTGTAGATATTTAGAGTTTGGGGTATTTGTTTGAAAAAATTTAATGTTTTAGTTATTGAAAGGCCAATTATAAGCATTTTATTAATTATATTCTAATGTAATTTTTAAAATGTTGAACAGAACACTCCATTTACTAATTAATTAATTAATTATCTGACTTTTTATAAAGGAAAGAATAATTAGCCATTGCAGCTCTAATATTACCACTGCTTCCTGAACATATGCCGAGTTAGATAAGCTATGGTAACTCTAGGTGCAGCCTGAGTCTGTGTCTTATAGTATATACGGTCTTAGGAGTTTCTGTTTTTCTTAATTGATCTCGCATACTCTTAGGCGTGGAACTCTGTTGGGATTATTCGCTGCTATAACGACGATCAAGACAGTGCCATAGACGTGGAGTTCCATGACACCTCCATCCATCATGCAACCCATCTATCCAATGCTTTCAACTACACCATGGGCAGTCTTTCCCACGAAGCTGTTCTGTTGGCTTGTGAAAGTGCCGATGAATTAGCAAGGTAAACAGGGAGCATCCAGCCTTGTTGAACTGTTAGAGCAAATTGTATCATTTATAGTCTGGAATATCAGAAACTAGAACTGTCCGTAAACACCAGTACACCTCAGAATATGTTTCTCTCCAGTTGTCTCCTCATTGTATCTTCTGCATATGAAAATGATAGGATATAATTTATAACACAAGAGAGATGACACTGTATTTTATATTGTAACAATAGTTATTACTATTAGAATAGCAACACTCATAGAGGACTCAGAAAATCACTTTAGAATTCTTTTAGAATTAATAGTTTGAGCCAGGCAGTGGTGACGCAGGCCTTTAACCCCAGCACTGGGGAGGCAGAGTAGGGGGATCTGTGAGTTCAAGGCCAGCTCTGTACAAAATGAGTGCCAGCACAGACAGGGCTACAGAGAAATCCTCTGTTTTTTTAAAAAAAAAAAAAGCAACCAAACAAAAAAAGAATAATTTGCTCTGTATCCTTCTTGGCATCCGTCTCCATGAACACTCCTTTAAGTACAGTTTACTGTAGTATAATTTATATTCAATAAAATGTAACCACAATTCAGGTTAATGAGCTGACAGGTTTGTAGATGCTGCAAAGTACAGAACATTTTTTCTCATCTGAAGAACTTTTCTATTTCTTAGAATTAATTCAGGCCTAGTCCTGGGTAACTCCTGGCCTGGGTTTGTTTTGGTTTTGGTTTGTTTTGTTTGCCATATGATAGATTTGAAATCTTCCCTTGAAAAGAACATTTTCAGAGGAAGATAACATCAAAGTGTAATATTTATCAGGTTTTTCTTTTTCCTTGGTGGATTGTGGACCAGTTTACATGTTTGATAGGTAGATGGTTATCCTTTTTGTTTTCCTTAGGATGACTGCCTTTTCTTTCTCTCCTTTTGGTCTTTGGTGTTAATTCCTTTTGTCACCCAAGGAGAATTGTTGCTTAAGGTTTTGGTACTTCGTATGTTTTTAAAGTCTTGGTTGTTATTTTGTGTGCACTTATGGTATAAAAACACTTTATAGATTTTACCTCCAATTCTCCATTTAATATTATCTTGTGGACATGTTCTTATGTCTTCAAGTACTCTATAAAAATGTGTGTTAACAGTATAAATGTAGATCATTTTAAATTTATTTCATAGGCTTGGGAGATCAGAGTATTTATCACCTTCAATGCAATGGTTGTATCCTTGGTACCGGACATGCACGTCCCAGTGAATTTCATAATTATTTTATTTTCATAAAAAGCAGTTATAATCACTTTTGCTATCATCATTAGTTTTATATGTGTGTGTGTATACATATATATACATATACATATATGTATATATATAAAATATTACAGATAGCCAGGGTGGCACACCCCTTTAATCCCAGCACTCTGAAGACAGAGGCAGGTGGATCTCTGAGTTCTAGGCCAGCCTGGTCTTCAAAGCAAGTTCCAGGACAGCCAGGGCCACACAGAGCAACTGTATTTCAGGGAAAGGCAAAAAGATCACGTAAAAAATGTGTTGGTTTCTGTCTCGTTTTATCTTTTAGCAAACTTCACTGCTTGCACTTCAGTTCTTGGGACTCAAGCAAAGAGTGGATAGTAGATATGCCTGAGAATGAGGATATCGAAGCCATATGTCTCGGGCTGGGCTGGGCCGCTGCCGCTACCTCTGCCCTGCTCCTCCGACTGTTTACTATTGGAGGCGTTCAGAAGGAAGTCTTCTGCCTGCCTGGACCTGTGGTGTCCATGGCGGGACACGGAGAACAGCTTTGCATTGTTTATCACAGAGGTAGGCTTTCCCTTGTCTTACCTGGCGCCTTCACTTACCGTAAGTTAACCTCGGTAAAATGAAACTACTTGAATTTTGGTGGTTGTTGAACATCATTTTGTTGTGGATTGTATACCTCCCTTGGCATTTACTACGCATTTTCAGCATTGTAGTCTTTGACTTTAGAAAATGTTGCTATATTGCTAAGCAAGAAAAATAAGGACACTCCACTGTGTAGACTACTACTGAGGGAATTCAAAGGTAAAAGGTTATTTGCTTGTGTAAAGTTTATCTTTTGGCAAGTACATTGTTCGGTTTAAATACCTCAGAAATAGCCCACAACTTCTAGTGCAAAGGACCAAAGCAATTAGGAGTGACTTTCAGAGATTGGGACCTCCTTTTCCTTGCTTTCTGTCTTTAGCAGACCTTAGCAAGGTTAGTGATCAAGGTTATTTGTTTGTTTTATTTTAAACACTGGGGGAAACACTGTCCTCTCTTGGCTGAGGACATTCTTGTCCAACTGTTTTGCTCGCTGACAGCTCTGTGTCCTTTGGCTCCTCTGGTGTTTGCTTGAGGTTGTAGTCAGCCTCCTCTTCCCTGCTCCTCTCCAGAGCTCGGAACCTTGCCGTCTATTGACAGCGTAGCTACAGTAAAAAATAGACTTTTTTATTGCTATTTTGTACATATCTGCAAGTGTAACTGAAACAAAGGTGTCATGGACAATGGGTACTCTTTGGTTTCACCTCTTAAAAATGTTGCTTGTACCCCAAATTGATAGTCATGACTCGTGTCAAAAGTATGGTTTGAAAGCAAGGTGTGGTGGTGCACACCTTTAATCCCAACTCTTGGGAGGTAGAGGCGGACAGATCTCCTGCGTTCAAGGCCATCCTAGTCTACAAAAAAGTCTCAGGTCAGTCAGAACTGTAAGATGAGACCCTGTCTCAGAACAAACAAAAACCACCCCAAAACAGTTTGAGAAACTTCTTTAGGGGGTGTTATTTTAAAATGTGGTTTTAAATATGTATTTTCTGGGGCTTCTAAATTGGTATACCAGCCCTATTTTATAACCACGTCTTTGAACTTTCATATTCCGGCACTCATTTGAAATCTGTGTGTTATGTTTAAAACTAAGTGTGTACCCAGTCTGTGGTGTTTGTAGCGGTGCTTGTCTCTGCCGGTGTGACTTCACCGCAGCCTGGGTTCTGAGTGCCCAGATGCACACCTGGAATTGCGCCTGCCATTCCACTCCTGAGCACCAAAGAGCATCTAAGCAGCTTGACTCAAATGTATGTGTTACAAGTACAGTTGTGTTTACTGTACGCAGAAAGTTTCCTACTCCTAAAGAAACGTAATGGTTTAATTATTGGAAACAGACAGTATTTTCCTACATCATTCCTCAGCAAGTAAGAATCAAATAAGGATTAGACTGTGTCAAGATGCTTGATGGCAAAACTTGCTATTTTAGTCCCATAAAAAACGATGACTGGATTTTGGATTGGGGTTATGACAGGGTATTCAATCATTTCTGAATGATCCTGTTTTAGATTCTCTTTCTGTTGTGAAGTACTGAGGCAGGTGGTGGCAGTGCTAGCCTTTAAACTCAGGAGACAGCATGCAGAACTCAGAGGCTCCAAGTTCAAGGCCAGTTTGGTCGGCAGAGAGAGTCCCAGGACAGCCAAGGCTGTGTAGAGAAACCCTGTCTCCATAGCACCTACACAGGCAACTGGAGGGTGAAGGGTTTGTTCTGGCACCGTCCATTGTGGTGGGGGCGTGAAGACAATTGAGCTTAATACCCTAGCTGGTCCTTCACAGTCAAGAAGCCCAAAGTGATGGACACAGTTGCTCAGTTCCCTTTAGACCAGGATCCTAACAGGGAAATGGTGGCCACTATGGTCTCCAGAAATGTTCAGTGTAATATATTATTCTGCTTCTAATGTATCAAAAAGACTGCTCGTATGGGTTAACCATAAAAATGGTGCAGTTTTAAGAATGTGTCATGGGCTATGATACCATGTGACTTTAATCCTGGCACTTGGGAAACAGGCAGGCGATCTCTGAGATCCCTGGTCTACAAATCGAGTTCTAGGAAAGACAAGCGACTTAGGGAATTGCTGTCTTAACACGCCCCCCCCCCCAAATGTATCACAAAGTTAATTCACAGGAAATAGCTTAGACTTGATGATGGCTGAATAACCGCCATGTGTAACACATATGTACACTTCTCTAGGTACAGGGTTCGATGGAGATCAGTGCCTTGGAGTTCAACTGCTAGAGCTGGGGCAGAAGAAAAAACAGGTTTTGCATGGTGACCCTCTTCCTCTTACAAGGAAATCCTACCTTACATGGCTGGGGTTTTCTGCTGAAGGCAAGATAATTTTCTTTCTATTAAAGCCATTTCAAGAAAATAATTTCATTATCTTAGTCTTAATTGATTTAAAAATACTCCATATTTAAATTTTTAATTTTAATACGGATCAAAACTTTGGTTGTTATGCAGAGTGATTATTTCACTATTCGTGAGATTCTGGTGAGAAAGCTTACAAAGAAAATTGTTTTTATTATTTTTTATTTAATTATGTGTGTATGTATGTGAAAGGTCAGAAGAGGACATTGGATCCCCTGGGTTGTAGTTGTAGTTACAGGTGGTTGCGAGCCACCTCTGCAGACTAAACTGCAGTCCTCGTTAAGAATGGCAGGTGCTCTTAGCCACTGAGCCACTTCTCCAGCCCTAGAAAATATGAAGATACAAATCGTTAATAAATTTATGTCTTTTCCAGTTAATTCTATACGTGTTGTTTCTAAAATTGTGCTCGATCTATGTGTGGCTGGCTCTTGAACACTTGAGATGTGGCCAGTCCGAATTGAGATATGCTATAATTATAGAATGCTGAATTTGAAAGACAGTACTGAAAACAATTTAAAATATAAAAAGAATCAGTTACTGGTTTACATTGACTACGTAAATGTTTAAGTCATAATATTTTGGCTATATTGGATTAAATGCTAAAATTTCTTGTTAAAAAGTATCACAATGAGATTAAAAGTTACATTTGTCATCACATGATATTTTCTTGGACAATTCCTAACCTGTTTGCAGGGGTTTGTGACAGGTGCTTTACAGAGAGCAGGTGCTGGTCATTGTATGATCTTAACCAGGAGGCTTAAGATACATGGTTAAACGTTTTTAAAAAGTTAAGGTCTTAAGAAATTACTGTTATGGGGTTGGGGATTTAGCTCAGTGGTAGAGCACTTGCCTAGGAAGCGCAAGGCCCTGGGTTCAGTCCCCAGCTCCAAAAAAAAGGAAAAAGAAAAAAAAAAAAGAAATTACTGTTATATTCCAGCAGGGGGCATAACGTTCACTGAAACTGGTGGGGGTTATTTTGTGTGTGTGTGTGTGTGTGTGTGTGTGTGTGTGTGTGTGTGTGTGTGTGTGTGTGTGTGTGTAAATTTAAGTCAGATTCAGAGTCTTTTCTTCATTTGGGTCTCTGTGAAAATAAATTTTACAGAAAGCAACTCTGAATTATCTCCCCCCACCTTTAGCTTTTGAAATTAAAATTGAACCCTTGGTGTGTATTTTTGAAAGGTTTATCTAATAGTACATTTTCAGTTGACTTCTTTGTTCCGGGTGTTTAGGTACCCCCTGCTACGTGGACTCCGAAGGCTGTGTGCGAATGCTTAACAGAGGACTTGGGAATACATGGACTCCTGTATGTAACATCAGAGAGCACTGCAAAGGAAAGTCTGATCACTACTGGGTGGTTGGCATTCATGAGAACCCCCAGCAGCTAAGGTGGGCCGTCACAAAGTGTAGAAGGTTAAATGTAGGGGCAGAGGTTGAGGTAAGATCTTGTACCGGTACGCCTGGCTCCAGCTTCCTCTTTATGAGACTCTCTAAGTATATTTATTTGCTTTTCTTCTTATGCCAACCAGTGAAGGGAAAATTAAAATGTGGTCTCTCTGTATTATTGATCTGTGGAAAGGTGTAAATTACTGATACATGCTTGCAATGCAAATGAGCCTTGAAACACATACTAGTAAAAGAAATCAAAGGACTACGTACTATATGATTACACTTATGAAAATATCCAGAATAGAGTATCTCTAGAGACAGTAAGGTAACAAATTCTGTTCCTGGCATCTCTAGGCAGATTATAAGGTAGGAGCAGGAATGTTTGCAGAGGTGGTAGTCGGCATCATGGGGATTTGAGGAGAGAAAATGTAGTCTCTTTTGGACAATGCAAAATTGAATTCAGTAGAAAGCCGTAAAGGTCTTAGTGTTTATTTCCATGTTTGCCTTTAGAATCTGCAGAATTCCATTGTTAATATATTTGTTATTATAAACTATATTAGTTGGCCGGGGATATGGCTTAGTGCTTGCTTAACATGCAGGCAGTCCTGAATTCCTTCTACAGTACAGGGAAAAACATTTTTATTTTTTAAAGGAAAACCTGAGTGTGGTGGCAGCACTCAGGGCAGATGCTGGTGTATTTCTGTGTTTGAGGTCAAGGTCGTCTTAAAGCAAGTTGTGGGTCAGCCAGGTTATGTAATAGGACCCTGCTTTTTGTTTGGTTTTGTTTTGGGGACTAAATTAGTTAAACTTCTTAATCAGTGTTAGGATGTATAACTGTCTTCAGAAATTTCTTTCATTCCTAATTCTAGAAATCAAATTATTTAATAGTTTGAACTAAAGAATTCCTGTTACATCAATAGGGGGTTATAGTTTGAACCCATGAACCCCTCTAGTTCTTACTTAGATGACTCACTTTGTAATTAAGTGTTCTATCTTACTTTATGAGACGGTTTAACATGTAGACCAGGCTGCCCTCAAACTCAGAGATCCACCTGCTTTGCCCTCCAAGTACTAGAAATAGAGTTGTGCAGTTCACACCTGTAACTCAGCTCCAGGGGACCCAGTGCCGTTTTCTAGCCACGTAGGGTACCTTACGTACTTGCACAAATCCACACTCAGACGTATTCAACATTAAAAATAACTTTAATTTAAAAATTATTTTGAGTTTCCTGAAATTGAATCTTATGTAGTCCAATCTGGGCTGAACTTAACTTATGTAGTCAGGAATAGCCTTGAACTCCTGATTTCCACTTCCCTGAAGTGCTAGAATGAAATGTTTGCGCGGCCACATTTAGGATAGCCTTACCCAGTACACATTTGAAACACTGAGGTGCTAAGAAGTCTGCATATGGGGTCTGGGGAAACGGCTCAGCAAGTGAGACCACTTGTTGCTTTTGCAGAGGACCTGGATTCCATTCCCAGTGCTCACTTACATAGTGGCTCACAACCTCCAGTTCCAGGGGACCTTCTTCTAAATCATGGTTTGAGGCATGGATGTGGTGCACATGATATTATATATACGAAATGAATAAATCCAAAAAACAAACAAACAAATTAAGCCAGGTAGTGATGGTGCACACATCTTTTATCTCTTGAGTTCAAGGCTGGTCTGGTCTACAGAGTGAGTTCCAGGACAGCCAGGGCTACCCAGAGAAACTTTGTCTTGAAAAACCAAGGGGGGTAGGGGGTGGGGTGGGTAAAAGTCAGCTTGTGAAAATGTATTTCTACCACGTGTGGTGGAATTGGAGGAGAAATGGGACTTGAAGGTCTATCCATTGTGACTATGGCTCAAAAACAGAAAGGGAAGATGAAAATAAAATTGTATTTAGTTTTGCACATTGAGATAGAGTATTTTCATCCTTTTCTTGTTTTATTCTAAATAAATGAAGTTTTTTCAGAGGTTGGAAACTGCCACTCGGTCGTTCCTTCTTCCTCCTTTTGAGAGCTTCTTAAGGACTTGAGCCTGACTGGCTTCAAATTCATGATCTTAGGCCGAGCCTCCCAGTGCTGAGACTGCCACCTCCCAGGAGCTGTGCACCCCATGCCTGTCTGTCTATTCTGTTTATTTACACACACTCAGAGGTGATTGGTTTCCTTTGTGTGGCTAGAGATAACTAAAGACCAGGAAAAAACCCTACAACTTTCTTCAGTCGTCTACGGCTGCGTTATTGAAGCTTATCTGTCCTTGCTCAGGAAACTTCATTCGAACCTCTCAGGGCATCTGTGTGCTCTTTACGTTTGTGGTAAAGATAGCGTGGGCTGTGTTACTCTGAATGGCGGTGTGATGTCAGGACCACAGCTCAGTGCCTGAGTCACACCGCCTGCTATGTAGCCAGGTCCCGCTGTTTAGACTTTGTGCCTTCTGGTCAACCTCAGGACAGGAGTGCCTATCAGAATTGTGAAATGACTTTGTGTGTAGAGTATTCATAGAAGTCTCTGTCCATTGAATGTTACCTGATAAAAATTGTTTGTTTGTTTGTTTGTTTGTTTGGGGGTTTTTAGGTAATTCTTTTTGAGACTGTGTCTCACTCTGTGGTCTTGGCTGTACTGGAACTTGTACTGGAATTGTACTGGCCAATTCAGGGCAAAAAGTAAATCATGACTACTGCAGATGATTAATCTATACATTGACCTGTTTTCTACAGTGTTGGTTTTTTTTTTCAATTCTTTATTTAATCTAATAACAAAACAGATTTGGGATCAGTTTGAAAGACAATTGAGGTTAACTTTGCTGCCTTAGTAATGTGGTTCGCCCTTTCACATTTCCTATTCCAAACATACATTCATAGACAAACCCTACTAAATTAGCAGCCGAAACATGTTGTCGCTTCCCCCACCCCCAACTACTCCATAAGGGAAAGCCTTTAAAACTAAAAGAAAAAAAGAAAGAAAGAAAAAGTAAGAAATATTAGTGTCCTGCTTTGATGTATAATGACTTGGAAAGTGACTTTTAATAAAATCCTAATCATATTTTTCTTTGTTATGAAATCAATAAAGAATTTGAGCTGGGAAAGGTTAAACAAAAGGCTGGTTGCTTCATAGACAGAGTGCTCAGACAGACACTAGTGTTCTTCTTGTTAGTGGCCCATATGTGTGTTCACATGAACACACATGTTCTGCCTTGTCCAGTCACCACATAGCAAAGTGGTACTTGTGAGTAAGTGCGTGGCAGTTACCACAGCAGATTTCTCACATTTGAAGTATTCACGCTCCAATCTCATGCTCTGTGCCATGGTCTCTATAAAACTATGAAAGAGAAGAAAATAAGTTTGGATATTCCAAAAACTTAGAACGTTAAAACCATGTTTGTGGTGTTTTGGTGATGGTGAGTTTTGGGGTTTGTTTGTTTTTTCAAGGTAGGGTTTCTCTGTCCGTAATTCACTTTGTAGGCCAGGCTGGCTTCAAACTCAGAAGGGATGCACTGTGTGCTGGGATTAAAGGCATGTGCCGTCACAGCTGGCTCACAAGTGTATTACCACACAGGACAGGAAAGGTTCACATCTCATGACAAGGGCACATATCATGTGAACAGCGTTTGTGGGGACGGCTGTCTTTTCATTTCTCTGGTGAGCATTTAACATTACTAGGATTGGTTTTTATAAAAAGTTTCAAACCCAAAGGCCTATTAGAATAGTATTACTGTTCATAGTCCATAATTTTCGTAAAGTTTTTAGCACTTTTTGTGATGTTGTAAAGTCTTTAGCATGGAACTTTGTGTTTTTTAAACTGACAGGTGCATCCCTTGTAAAGGTTCTCGGTTTCCTCCCACCCTTCCACGACCTGCTGTAGCAATATTACCTTTTAAACTTCCTTATTGTCAGACTTCAACAGAGAAAGGCCAAATGGAGGTACGTGGATGCCTTAATACTGTAAATTTTGTAGTAAATACTTGTTACACAGAAGATTTTAGATCATCACACAGTCAGTGTTGGACATTACTACACTGTGATTCAATAATGCAGTAGGACCCTTTGATCACAAAGCTGTTACAGCTTCCAGGGCTGACTGCAGAGGAAATGATTTTGACTGGGAGGCCCTCACCAGGGGTAGACCTTCCCTGGTAGGATCAGGTAAGCCCTCTACACTGACCATAAACTCGTCCTACTTCTGCACCTAGCTCTGCTTTTAAAAGGCATTTGAAACCTCGCAGTTAGTTATGTTAGGTAGGAAGCAGATCGTCTTCAGAACTGGTTTACGACGTTCTCTGAGGACTGATCATATAGGAAATAAAAATACTATACACATTTACATACACACCTCTTTTTAAAGGCTAGAACATAAAGCCAAGCCATTGTAGCACATTGAGATTTGAATTGTAAGTAAGATCATAGAGAAGGGAGGGTTTCAGAAAATATTTTAAAGTTGGCACCTTAATGTTCATCTAACACTTGCCCAGTATTAGGCGATGTTCAGTCTTGTGTACTTCTATCCATTTTCCAGGAACAATTTTGGCATTCGGTTCTGTTTCACAACTACCTTGATTACTTGGCTGAAAATGGTTATGAGTATGAGGAGAGCATTAAAAAACAGGCAGTAAAAGAGCAGCAGGAACTCTTAATGAAGATGCTTGCGGTGAGTAAAATATGTTGCAAAGTTAAAGTTTAATTATTTTCTTAGGTTGAGAAAAAATTTTTTCTTTTGAGACAGGTTTTCTGTATGTAGCCTGGGCTGTCCTGGAACTTGCTCTGTAAACCAGGCTGGCCTACAACTCAGATGTCTGCCTGCTTCAGTGTCGTGATGAGTAAAGTCGTATGGCACCATCCCAGCCTTAGATAGAATTCCTTAAATATATGTAAGTAAGACTAAATTCAGGGGTTGGAGATTTGGCTCAGTGGTAGAGCGCTTGCTAACAAGGTCCTGGGTTCGGTCCCCAGCTCCGAAAAAAAGAAAAGAAAAGAAAGACTAAATTCTACCTTCTAGGATATATAGCTTTTTTTTCCCCCCTTAAAATTTCTATCACAGTTTTGATGTTACAGTTAAAATATTTGAACTATCTCCCTACAGCTAAGGCTGAAGGTGGGAGAGTAAGCTTTTCTGGGGCCGTGCCCACCCACTGAGCTCCAGCTGATGCAAGTGTGAGAGCCACTGTTGTGACTCTTACTCATCTATGCCACAGAGTTTAGGTGTGGCTGTTGTAGATCTCCAGGGTTGGACACTTTTAAGACCGTTCTTAGACTTCCCAATTTCCCAGCCTTTTGTCAGCACCAGTGGCTAGGTTTGCTGCCCTGGCTTCTTCACTACATTTCTCTTTAAAGCAGAGTCTCTTAAGGGTTGTTGTCCTCTTTTCAAGTTTTTGTTTATTGAAAGGAATGTAATCCCATTGTTGACCTATGAGGGAAGCGACCGCTAATTCATTCTAGCCACTGCAAGAACCATGCTGCCCTCTGAGTCAGAGTTCCACTGCTTAAAAGTGCTTCTTCTAGACTAATAGCAGTCCTGAGGAGGCTCTGGTGAAGATATAGAGCTTCTTCCTCATAGTCAGGAGCGTAAATTACAAAATGCTCCTGCACCATGAGTCATAAGAGCCCTACTGTCCCTTAGAGTGCTAAGAACTTACTCTGAGCTCGAGTTGTCATGTGCAGGGTTGTCAGTTCAAACCAAAGAGAAAGGCGAGTATTTTCTACGATGCATTAAATGAATTAGTGTTCCTCTCACCTCCTCCTGTTCTTTGTAAGATGTTAACGGAGGCCAGAAGAGGGTATTAAGTGGAGTTCTGCACAGTGAGGAGCCATTGTGTGGTGTTGGGAATAGAACCTAGGCCCTCTCCAAGAGCAGCAAATCTTCTTTGAAAGAACTGGAGTTGGCCCAGGACTCCCTAAGACCAAGTTCTCAGCACAAAGATTTATTTCCTTCACGAGGGACAAGGGGGCAAGGAACAAGGAACAGGAGACAGGGTAAGGGGGAAGGAAAAGGAACAAGGGAAAGGGAGAAGGGTATTTGCCCTGGAAGGACAAGGGTGCCTCTGGGTAGAAGGGACACAGATGACAAATGACAGTTTATAAAGGAAAAAGAAAAACCCGTTAGGAAGATTTGGTTTGTTTTTTGCTGGGCATGTAAATTAGGTGACAAAAGGGCTTTTGATTGCTGGAATTCGGTACTTTGACAAGTCAAGTAAGGGAATAGACCTTGGTGGCCAGCTTTAGGAATGTAATCTATGGTTTAGCAAGGCAGGGGGAAGTGGGAGGGGCAAGGCCTGCCAGAGCCATGTGTACTATGCTGGTGCCTCCCAGAGCCCTTCATTCTGAACCACCGAGCCATCCCTCCTGCCCCAGAATACCCTTCGTTTTATATTATAGACATAGAAAGTGCAAATGTTAATTTAGAAGTTGTATATCTATTCTGGTAGTTGAAGGCCACAGACAATATTGCACATGAAATTTTAAGCACGTCACTTTTTCCCATCCACATTCGCTTAGTAGCATTTGTTGTCCAGTTCTGAGCAAAGAGTAACTGGTTTTTGTCTTAATTCACTTTTTAAAATCCCCTGCCTTGTGGTGAGTCGCAGCTGGAGAAAAAGTGGAGAGTTACGTGTGGGTTTTGAACAGCTGTACTAGTTCTCGTGCACTTTACATCTGAAACGTGTCCTGTCCCATTGAGTCGAAGCTGCTAGTTGTGAACGCACCATTATTTCACTCACTTAAGCCTCTAAGGGACACTTGATCAGACCAGCACACCATTAATTATAAGATAGTCCCCATTATGTAACTGTGCGTGTGCATTTTAGAAGCATTAGATCGTGCATCCAGAAGACTTAATTGCACTAGTCCTGTCAGTCTTTCCTTTCCTTTCCTTTTTTTAAGTGTGACTTAACATGATTTGATTTTGAATCTCCCCTGATTAGCTGTCTTGTAAACTGGAACGAGAATTCCGCTGTGTGGAACTTGCTGATCTAATGACTCAAAATGCTGTGCATTTAGCCATTAAATATGCTTCTCGCTCTCGGAAATTAATATTGGCTCAAAAACTTAGTGAACTTGCCGCAGAAAAGGCAGCCGAGTTGGCAGAAATCCAGACAGAAGAGAGAGAAGAGGATTTCAGAGAAAGACTGAATGCTGGGTAAAAGAACATCAGCTATTTGAATTTTCCTTACTGTCTTGAATATGAAGTTGGTCTTGGCATTTGTTTCTTATGCTATAACACTCTGACCCATCAGTTACAGCCATACCACTACAGAGTGGAGTCAGCCACGGGTCAGAAGTCAAGTTGAAGAAGATGCTGAGGACAGAGAAGACACCGTTTCAGAAGGAAACCCAGAGCCACAGAACCATGGTGAGACGCGTTTTCAAAACAGTGAAAGATAAGGAGGTTCGGCAGATGGTGGTGCTTGCCGTGCAGTGCTGGCAACCTGGGCTCCACCTGCGAACACACCGAAAGGGGGAGAGCTGGCTCTGTCCACAGAGTAGGCTTCTGACCACTCTGTGCGCAAAGCGCCACCCCCAACAACAACAACGAAATAACTAAGTAGTAAGGAAGTACCAGCTGTCAGTGGTGTTGCCCTTTCCATTTTGGTCGGCCAAAAGAGACTGAATTCCCCCCCCCCCCTTTTTTTTCTCAAGGTAGCCCTGCAGTCTAGATGTTGAACATCCGGATGACTCCATTGTCCTCACTTACACTGTTTTATTTACTTTAATTATAGGGCAGAACTTAATCCAAAGTGCAAATTCCTCTGATACCCCAGCTATGAAATCAGGTAAGAAATAAATGTAAACTTGGAGCTTATAGCAGTGGCTGTAATCCAGTCAGAAGATAGGTATCCTTCTCAAGGAATGCTGACGGCAGAGACGAGAAGATGAACCAGCCCAGAAAGGGAGCGGTGGGTGGGAGAAAGAAGGAGCAGAGGAAACAGTATGTGTGCAGACTGCGGAAGAAGAATATAGGGTTCAGAGAGAGCGGTTCTGTGGCGTCTTGGAGGGATATGCAAGAGATAAATCCTGGGGGTTCCCAGACTCTGTTGAGAATCGCGGTCTTCATTCTAAGATCCCTGGGAGGCTGCTGTAGGTTCTCAGCAGGCCTACGTCATCACTCGTGGTACTGAGGGGGAATGGACGTAAGACTACCAAAGCAGGCCAAATGAGACCAAATGGTTTGGCTTGGGCTGGAACAGTGACAATAGAAAGAACAGGTAGAGTTGTTGGTGTTTCTAAGGTGGAAGATGGTTCAGAATGGAGAACAGTATAGTATCAGAAGCACTAGAGAAGAGCAGACAGGTTCACAGGGGAAGCTGATGAATTACCATTAGCTAAGAAAGTTACATAGTTAGGCATTCGCTGCAGAGCCTTAGGAAATAAATGTTAAGCCATTGGCATAAGTAGACCAGTTTATACCATGGGCACTGGTAAGCTCTCATTAGTTTGTAAAGTAAGAAGAAAATGGAGCCCTAGTTGAGGGGATTTCCAGCGTTTGAATATCAAGTTCAAGAGAAGGAGCACTGAGAGAGATCATTGGTCCAGAGACGAAGCGCTGAGTCTGGGATGTAGGGTCTAAAACGTCAAGGGAGGAGAAAATGTTGAGCAGATCACTGTATAGAAAGCTACTGAGAGCTCTCAAGGGGCACAAAGCAGCCATCGCCTCTGATTCCGTAGAAATGGGCTGGGGACGTAGCTGTCGTGCAGGAGGGTCAGACCTCATACCATAGTGTGGAGAAACGTGTGAGAAGGAGGAAGTAATAGTAATGTCGGTGGTTTTTGAGAAGTTTGGTGGTTTTTAAGGCAACATGGTAGTTGGAAGTGCAAAGAGCCTGCTTTGTTTTTGTTTTTGTTTTTTTTGTTTTTTTTTTTTGTTTTTTTTTCCTGAGCTGGGGACCGAACCTAGGGCCTTGCGCTTCCTAGGCAAGCGCCTACCACTGAGCTAAATCCCCAACCCCTTTGGTTTTGTTTTAAATTGAGAGACAGGCGAGGGAAGAAGGGTAAGGGTCAGACGGTGGGGAGAGAGGAGAGGCATGAGTAGGTGTTTCCTTTCAAGGTGGGCATGGGTGTCCACACTGTGGACATTACTGACCTTAGCACCACTGTTGCATGGTGTGGGGAGTAGGGGTCTGCACACTGGTATGTTTCACAGCAGCAACTTGGGACAGTTCATATCTAATATTCTGGCGTGGAAAGAGAGCATCTGTATTTGTTTTAAAGTTACATGGGGCTGGGCATGGAAAGACGCACCTTTAATACTAGCACTAGAGAGGCAGAGACAGGAATCTCTGTAAGTTTGAGGCCAGCCTGCTTTGCATAGCAGTTCAAGGCCAGTCACATGTTCCTATAATACAGGCTAAAATATTCTGTTGAGTATTGTCAAAGTAAGAAGTCTTGATTTAAAAAAAAAAAACCAAAAACACTATTGAGTTTTCTTCTTGTAATAGGTGCAGTTTTCTCTAGCAGCCAAGGACGGGTAAACCCCTTCAAGGTAACCAGTGATCTTTTCTGTTTGAATATTATCCATACAAAGATGTTTCCAGATGAGCAAATGACCTCCTTAGACTCTGGGGGACTAAAGACCGGTCGCTGTGAAGATGAGGGGGAAGCCGTTCCCATCTGATCTCAGCACCCATGCTCATTTAGTTCTGAATACCCAGTGTTGAGGACTCGAGAGGTTCTCCCTGTGTGTCCTTGGGATGTGGGATTTGAGAGAACTTGTTTCAGTCTCAGTTTGGGTTGTACTCCATGAATCCATTTCCACAAGGGATTCCACAGTGGGGCTGTCTTCTTCTCCACATGTAATACTCTCTTTTCTCTCTAGGTACTAGTCAGTTCCAAAGAACCAGCCGTCTCAGTGAATTCAACACGCTCAGCTAATATTTTAGACAATATGAACAAATTATCCAGGAAGTCCACTTCTTTTAATCGAGTAGCAAATAATGAAAAGTCTCCAGTTATAAAGCCTCTCGTTCCCAAGCCAAGGTCTAAGCAGGTACTGCTTTGGAGAGCCTCGTGCACTCTGCTCTGGGGTAGATGAAGTAGCAAGGGCGTGCATTCCATCTTGGTCTAGCCCAGAACCCCTCTTTTAAATATTTGTAGATTGGTCCCCAGGCTCACACACGTTTGCTTTCATAGGCGTCTGCAGCATCCTATTTCCAGAAAAGAACCTCACAGGCCGAGAAGACTGAAGAAGTAAAAGAAAATCCTAAAAGTTCGTCATCTGAAGCTCCAGCCGTGTGCCTTCAAAACTCCGAAGTCCAAAGGTGAGTGAGTTATAGAGAAGCTTTGTGTTGGAGACGCGGTGTCCCAGCCAGGCATGCTGACCTGCCCTTCATCCCGGCACTCAGAAGGCAGAGGCAGGTGGTTCTCTTTGAGTTTAAGGCCAGCCTGGTCTATAAAGCAAGTTCCAGGACAGCCAGAGCTATGTAATGAGACCCTGTTCAAAATTAATTAAAAATAAAATTTTAATTGTACATACCTTTGTCATTCATTCAGTCTAACAGGATTTATGAAGCTTCTGAACGGTAGGGGGCAGATGGACTAACCAGGGACTCTGGTGTCAGACGGCTTAGCTGTTCAGTCTCATCCTACTCTCAGTCCCCGCGTGCCCAAACCAAGTCATTTCATCCCTCTGGACCCCAGTCGGCTGGTTTATCAGTTGAGACACCAATTATTTCCAAATCATAGGGTTTTACTGTGAGGTAATACACATAAAACATGTAGGATGCATGGTGGCAAGTGCTCGGAGACTCGATTATCTCCATTAAGCCTTCCGATGTCCTAGACACAGTAGTTTGTGCAGAAGGAATAACAGACTTACAAGTGTGTTTGTCCTTGCTTTCCCAAACAGTGGTGCAGGGAGAACCCGGGTCAGCAGTGAGGGGGTGAGGTGATGGGAAGGGGTGAGGTGATGGGAAGGGGTGAGGTGATGGGAAGGGGTGAGGTGATGGGAAGGGGTGAGGTGATGGGAAGGGTGAGGTGATGGGAAGGGGTGGAGAGAAGGCGGCCAGGTTTCACACAGCTGCTTGCTAAATGGAAGAGCCTGTGAGTGACAGCCAGAGGGGCTCAGAGGCTGGAGGTCTTGAACCGATAAACACACAAGAGCTGACAATGCAGGGTTCGTGTTCCTACGCTGGTAGGTGTAAGGACGGGCGATCCTTCCCCAGCTCACTGAGCCTGCACTCCCCAGGCTGTTGAGAGTACATGGATGTCATTAGCTGATGGAGTTGTGTCCCCCTTACTCTGTATAAGTATTGGAAAGCTGGTGGTTAACTGCTAATTTGAAATGTCACGTGACACTTTAATATTTGGCATAAATTTTTCATGTTATTTTTATTTTAGGCCGAAGACCGGGTTCCAAATGTGGCTGGAGGAAAATAGAAGTCATATTATGTCCGACAACCCTGACATTTCAGATGAAGCAGATATAATAAAAGAGGGGATGGTCCGATTTAGAGTACTGTCCGCCGAAGAAAGGAAGGTAAGGATTGTTCTGCTGAGGTGAGATCTTGGCAGGTCTTCCAGGTTTAAAAAGTTCTTACAAGGGGTTGGGGATTTAGCTCAGTGGTAGAGTGCTTGCCTAGCAAGCGCAAGGCCCTGGGTTCGGTCCCCAGCTCCGAAAAAAAGAAAAAGAAAAAAAAAAAAATTCTTACAGAAATGCCCTTTTCTTTGGAAAATTGAATACATCAAAAAAGTCTTGGTGAAGAGGAAATTAGACGTAGATGAGTTTTGACAAAGTAGACAAGAGTTTGACGGGTGTGGTTGTCACTGAGCACCTACAGATGGTTTTAGAGGCCATCCGTGTAACTGTGTGTCCTTAGGGAACTGCTGCCCGCCCCCAAAGAAAAGATGCTTTCGTTATGAACTGAAAGCAAAAGAAGGATTAATAAGGAAAAATGAATTTAACTTATATTTTAAACTACTACTGTCAAGTCCATAAAAGTAAAAAAAAAAATGCTATCTACTTACATGAGAATAATTCCTTTGGTTGGAAAACCTTGGTGCTTTGGTCCAGCCTTTCATACAAAAATTAGGATGGGGAGCTGGCTAACGTCTGCCATGTTTGGGGAGAAAGGGAACAGAATGTGGGCAGTGTACCAGTTAAACCTCAGGCCTCATTCCCTCACTGCACACGTGTAGGCACCTCCCAGTGTAGTCACTGGCTTTGATGGACGGGTTTTATGAATAATGGGTATTGTGTGACCCAGAAGACAGAAACTAGGCTAACCACGTCCAGCCTCACTGAGAGTCTTTTTAGCTTTTTTGTGTTTCTGTATAAATTTTCATGAATGAATTTGTTACAAAAGAGGAAGAGACAACAAAATTTATGATTGTGTGGATTTTGTCTTTTAATCTGGGGGAATTCTGTATTTCTGTGTATGGAAAGTAGGGCTTTATGAATGCTAGGTAATCACTCTTCCACTGTATTCTCATCCCATGATTATGGCTTCGGGGGTTGTTGTGTTCTATGATGGGGCCTTGCCCTGTAGCCCTGATCGGCTTGAAACTCACTGTGTAAAGAAGGCTGGCCTCAAACATTGGGCAATCCTCCTGCCTCTGTCCCCACTTCCCCCCCTCGCCTCCCATGTACTGAGATTACAGTGTTGAGCCTAGTTGCTGATTGTGTTTTAATTAAAACAAAAACCAACCTGTCCATGCATGTGTATCTGCCTGTGTGTATATTTGTGCACCATGTGTGTCCTTGGTGTCCAAGGAAAATACACTCTTCTTTGGTTCACCCTTCCACCCCCAAGTAAATATGGTTGTTGTTTTGAGGCAGGATCTAATTAAGTAGCCGACTGCCTTTGAACTCTTGACAGTCCTGTCTCAGCCTCCCAAGTGTCCAGAATTACACGTGTTCCTCACCATACCCACGTGCACATTACATTACCTTAGTGAGTCTCATTTGCACCCTGATGTTTAGAGATGCTGAACCTTTCCATGTACCCGTGGACCATTTGTGTGTATCTTAGAATATCTTTCAAATTTATTTTGTATTTTTAACATGATTACTTGGAGATTTGCTATTAAGTTTTCAAAGTTACTTAAATATTATGGGTATCTATTTCTTCTTCAGATAGTTACTTTGCAACTATTTCCCAAGAATATGAAATCTAAATTTGTTAACAATTAGAACCTTTATTAATAAACTTAAAATCTCAAATACTAATTACTGTTCTGTATACAAAAGAACATTACCCATGAAGTAAGTGGACCATTCTCATTCTTGTCTTCCTCATGCATAAAAATCTCTCACCTCCCACCCCACTGTTTTTCAAAGGAATGGACTAACAAGGCCAAGGGAGGAACTGCCAGCGATGGAGCTGAGGCAAAGAAGCGAAAACGTGGGGTCAGTGAGATCTGTGAGACGGAGAACCAGGAAGAGGCAGTGAAGGAGAGTCTGGAGCTGTCTAAAAAGCAAAAGGCAATAGATCTTTCTACCAATCAGAAACTGTCAGCTTTTGCATTTAAGCAGGAATAAAGGAAGGGAGTGTGGGGAAATAATGAAACTTGGCTTCAGCTTCTGATGGATCCTGGACTTTTAGCCTTTAGGGAACGTATGTTGTGTCCTGTGTGTTTAGAGACAGCTTTGTTTTCTTAAGGCAGTGTGGGGGCAGGGCTGCAGCTCAGTGCTAGAGGGCTTGCCTAGCACACACAGGCCCGTGTTCCCTCCTTACTGCCACAAAAACCATACCAAACCGAACGAACAAAAAGTAGTCATTCTCCTGTGTCAGGAGCACCAATGTAAGAGCTGTCTGGGGGATTACTCTGCCTTCCAGGAACAGAAGTGTCATGATTGCGGTTACTACCAGGGACACCATCGTGTCCCTGTGGAAGCCATTATCTTTAAAAATCACTAAAAGCTTCAGTCTTCAGACCTCTATACATTATAGTGCCTTCTAGGGCTTTCTTGCCTTCATTTAGGTTCTGTAGAAGTGCCATGGTCATCGGTTTCCCAAGTGAGTTGTCAACTTGACCTCAGGCCCATGGCTTTTAATATGGGCCCCCAAAGTGTAAATAGTCTGTAAATGAGATATGTTATTTTACGTGTTTGGAGACATTTTTCATGTATTACTTTATGTTTGTATAGCCTGTGTCTTTGGAATAAATAAGACTTTCTCATTTGCATATTTGTCTTGCCGTGGGTTTTTTTTTTTTTTTTTGGTTCTTTTTTTTTTCGGGGCTGGGGGCCGAATCCACGGCCTTGCGCTTCCTAGGCAAGCGCTCTAACACTGAGCTAAATCCCCAACCCCCTTGCCGTGGTTTTAACACCATGTTTCTATGTCCCATCCTCTTCGCATCACACGTGAGGTGGACAAAGGCTGCAGGCCTTACTTTGAGATTGCGACTGAGCACTGAGCAGCCGTGCTGACGGGTGATGCCCTTATCAGCAGCAGCAGCGTTGCTGGGTGAGCCTCTGATGGCTCGATAAGACAGAAGCTAGAGGAAAGGGAAGCGTCTCAACTGCTCTCTTACAAAGCCACAGTTTGTGCTGTGCGTTTTGCCTATTTGATTGTGTGTGTGTGGGGGGGTGGTTCGTAGGCCATAGCATGCATATGAAGGTCAGAGGACAAACTTAGGTATCAGTCCTTGCCTGCACTCTGAGGTAGGGACTCCTGTTTGGCGACTCTCCTGTCTCTGCCTCCCGTCTCCCTGTAGGAGCCTGGGATTGCAGATGTGAGCTATGTGCTCAGTGTCCTGTGGGTTCCAGGGACGTGAGTTCAGGTCCTTAGGCTTGTGTGGTGAGTGCCTCGCCCTCTGAGCCATCTCCTCGGCCCCACATTTTGTCTGGTCTACGCAGAGACTAATGCAAACAAAAACATAGCAAAAATGTGGGTGCAAATAGTGGTGAGGTGGCTCACAACCAGGGGTGGTTTATAGGTTGAAGGAACCAAGTAAGTTTGAAATGTGGGTGTATAGGAGCCGAGTGATAATTCTTACTCCACCGTGATGAAGGTTGGAAAGATACAGCTCTGCTTCCTAAAAGCAGAGCTGCTATTGAGAAATGCTACAGCAGTCACTGGAGTGTAGACTCCAAAGCCAGACTGCCAGACTTGGAGACCCACTAACTACTTGCCAGACGGATAGCCCTGGGCATGTTTACACTCCCTGTAAAATGATTAATAATGCCATAGGTGTAGTGGGAATTTTAGCTACACCACTTTGTGCTCCCAGTGGGTTTTGAGCCACCCGCCCAGAAACTCTTTGGATTCTCAAATGGAAGACACACGCACGCACGCCATTTTAAAATGCCTTGACCAGTTCAAAACCAGGGCACTCCTAAACCTTCCCCTGCTACCCCAAGCCCCATCAGGGAAGTGGTCAGTCAGTGGCCACCCACCCAAATTCTTGTTGGCCTTTTCTCCTGCAGCCCTTATGTCCCATCCTCCTGAGTCATGGGTGATCCTCTATCCTTTTTCCCAGTTCTAGCCGCCCAAATCTAAAAAGGTCTGCCCCATCTCTCTTTGCCCAGCCATTGGCTGCTGGCATCTTTATTAATCGATTAAAAACAAATTAGGGACAAGGACCTTCAGCCTTTGGACACGCAGATTCCATTAAATCAGAGCATTAGAACCAATCCCCATCACACGGTTACGATGAGAACGAGAGGAAAGAGCTTCATGGTTCTCATACAAAGGTTAGATGTTCACACTGCTATCGCTGATTCCATCTTTCTCCCGCATGAGGTCTGATTCTGAATACATTTGAGCGATTTTCAATGTCAAGATCTTGAAGTAAGGGTTTACAATATTTTGAGAAGGCTTCTGTATACATGTGATCGTTTTCTCAACTCACTGTTTGAACAAAATGCACTGAAGGATATAACCCTTGAGTGTTAAATCTCAGAACTTCAGGAACCTTATACCACTGGGGATGTACAAAAGCTCTTTTTAAAAAAAAAACCTATTTTTATTGATTTTTATATTGATTTGATCTAACTTACATATCAGAAATTTAAAACCAAGAAGTATCACTTTTTTGCTATATGAGTTATCCTGCTTTTTTTTTTCAATTTTTTTCACCATACCAAAGCAGTATTGAAATATAAGTGGTAATAAGTGAATCGTCATCCTGATATTAATGATACTGTCTACTTTGGGCTTATTAAATATAAGGTTTTCATATCTTAATTTCATTCTCCAAGAGCAAAAACTCCAGATGAGGTCATTTTACAGCTTTATACTCACAACGTCAGTCATCCTGGTTTGCATAGCATTGTGTGGGTAATTGTTTATAGTCAAGACCACTTGGGCTGGAGAGATGGCTCAGTGGTTAAAAGCACTGATTGCTCTTCCAGAGGTTCTGAGTTCAAGTCCCAGCAACCACATGGTGGCTCACAACCATCTGTAATATACATTAGATAAATAAAAATTAAAAAAAAAAATCACTGATCTATGTTTCTGGACCCTGAAAAAAAAATCAATTTAGGGGTTGGGGATTTAGCTCAGTGGTAGAGCGCTCGCCTAGCAAGCGCGAGGCCCTAGGTTCGATCCCTAGCTCCGGAAAAAAAAAAAAAAAAGACCACTCAGTAAACTTATGTGAACTATAAAGTAAACTCACCACCTTACAGTAACCTCAGTGTTAGAACTGACCACTGCTAAGAACGGAGGAGACGGGGAAGAAACAAACGAACCCGACCGTTCCCAGTGTTTCTGGGTTGTCCAGGTAGGACTTTACTTTTCACCTTTTCACTGCATCTGTTTCATTTAATCTGTGCACACACGTGAGAACCAGAGGACAGCTTGAGTGGGCCTTTAGATCATATGTCCCAGGGACAGACTTCAGTCTGTCCGGCTTGGTGACAAGCACCTTTCCAGGTTGGAGCATCTTGTCAGCAAGAGGCTTGAGAGATTTTGTTTGTTTTTAAATGAAATGGCTTCGTTTCCTGCAGGGTAGATTAGATATGCTAACCTTACACACTGGCAGTGCTTGGTAACATTTCTAAAACGTCCACGTGTAGTAAAGTTAGGAAGGAATTTTTAGAAGCCACAAATGGCCGTGTAGACAGAGCAAAAAGTTGAAGCTGTCTGTCTGTCCTGGAGGCGTTTGCCAAGCTCGTGTACTCCATTACTGTGACTGAAAAACAAACTAAACCAATATGGAAGGGCTTTTAAAACAGTAAACGTGAATTGTGTTTGCCAGTCTGCAATTTGGATCTGACACAGCAGCAGTTAATCTGCGGTTCTTAACATCATCAGGAGCTGGACTTAATGAAGGTTCACTCCATTAGAAACATGACAAATGATGCTAGATTCTATCAATCTTGTCTGCGTATGATCTCCATGGTTAACTTGAACTTCCTCACAGCAACCATGCTCAGGGGAAAGACAAGCACCCCAAGTCGGAACTAGCCGCTGAACCCCTTTTTTTAGCCTTAGAACTCAGCAGAGTGACTTAGAAGCAAATCCTTACAGCTGGATCGTGGCACTTAGATCTTTGCTTCACACAGAAGACTATACAGGAGGAAGCCTGGGGGGTTGGGCACACTGGTGTATGTATGCATCTTTGGGAAACAAGCTGCCATTGTTGTGTGACTTTCAAAGGGGGATGCCTTTTCACCCCAGAAAGGACACAGTGACAGACCAAAGAAATGATTCCACTCATGTCTGACCTGGTGAACCAATTAATATAGTTGGGGTTATTAATAGTATGAATAAGGGCTTGCCCAACTCAGGGACAGCCACAGCACTGAAGAGCAATCTCTAGTTTGGTTTCTATGGCTGGGATAAAGATCATGACCAAAAGCATTAAAAGCTTGTGAAGCAAAGGGCTTATTTGGTTTTATACCTTATAGTTATAAAGGGAAGGCAGTGAAGAGATTTAAGGCAGGAACCTGAAGGCAGGAACTGTAACAGAGACCATAAAACTTACTGGCTCGCTCCCCATAACTTGCTTAGCTTGCTCAGGCTACCCAGGACTATCTGCCCAAGAGTGGTACTGGCCATAATGTTTTGGTCTCTCCCATATCAATCATTTAGAAAATATCCCACAGACTTGCCTGAAAGGTATTTTCTCAATTGAGTCCTTCTAGGTGACCCTAATGCCTGTCAAGTTGCCAAGAAACTAACCAAGACACATACCTTGGTAGGGGCTCTGATGCTGAGTAATGAGACCCTGCTCTACTGCAGGAGCAGGGAATTCCTTCATTATTGACGGAATGTTGGTGCGCCCAATCTTGTGCGGATCTTGTACAGGTGACCAAGAGTTGGCCTGCTCACATCTGGAGGACAGGACCCCAGCTGAGAGAACTACAGTTTACATGGCCTCATGGAATAAGTACAGTGATCGGGAAACACCCAACAGCCATCTGTAGGGAGCCTCTAATCTCAACACCATGGGATTTGATTGGAGATGGCTTACAGTTTCAGAGGTTCAGATCTATTATCATCGTGCCAGGAGGCATGGCAGCACTCAGGCAGACATGATGCTGGAGGAGCTGAGAGTTCTGCATCTTGATCCAAAGGCTGCCAGGAAAGGGCTGTCTTCTGAAGGCAGCCAGGAGAAGGCTCTGCACTGGGCAGAGCCTGAGCATGGGACCTCAAAGCCCACCCCCATAGTGACCCACTCCCTCCAACAAGGCCACACCTATTCCAAGGAGGCCACAGTTTCTTTTTTTTTTTTTTTAAGATTTATTTATTTATTATATAGAAGTACACTGTAGCTATCTTCAGACATACCAGAAGAGGGCATCAGATCTCATTACAGATGGTTGTGAGCCACCATGTGGTTGCTGGGATTTGAACTCAGGACCTCCGGAAGAGCAGTCAGTGCTCTTAACCACTGAGCTATCTCTCCAGCCTGAGGCCACAGTTTCTAATAGTGCCACTTCCCATGGGCCAAGCATATTCAGACATCCGCACTCCCCATCCCTCATATGAACTTTGTGGACAACTTTGATTAGGGAATCTATTCTTAGGTAGATGATCCTATAGTGAAGAATTAATAACTATAACTGGCTCTCACATGTTGTGTAGCATAAATTCATGTTCCATATAGGAAATGACAAAAAAAAATAAAATAGCTAACTATTTTAAAAGGGCGCATGCCTAGAATTCAAATTGTGTCTTTGTGCCATGGAAGGCAGAAGGTTCAATGTCCCCTTATTCTGTGATGATGTTCTACAGGGAAAGGGACTTGATGGGAAGTAAACAGCAGTGTAGAACAGCCAGGGAAACCAATCGTCTTAGAAAAGATCTCTGACAAAAAGAGAAAGGGACAAATACAAGTGAATGCTCTATGAATGAAAGGGGAATCATTGTCTGTAGTATACATTGAAAATGCCTGGTGACACTCAATTTATGTATCAACTTGTAAAGGCTACAGGCGCTGGTCAATGGCAGTCTGCTGGGAAAGTACTTCAGGGAACATATTTAAATTCAATAATTAAGAGACCGTAGTAAGTAAGGGAGACTAGTCTAGAAAATGGGACGGGGCTGGTTAGGTCACTGGGGAAGAGGGAATTACAACTCATGGCTACTATTTCAAACCTACTCTACCGGAAGACCTGCCCCTGTCGACTCAGGATTTCAGACCCTTCAGAACCAATTCTTCCTTTGCAAGAGACTCATCCCTGCTCCTCTCTTACACTTAAAGATGTTATCACTTCCAACCTCTCGGTGCATGAAGTAAGTTATTTCAGAGGTAGAGGTTTTTCGTGGTTGTATGCTAAGCAAGCCTTCTTGCCTGAGTGAATTTAGATCTTCTATATGTCATATATTGAAAGTGGCGGGAAGGCAGAATGTTTACAGTAGTTGGGAAACATTCTCTTTACAACTAGAAAACGACCAAAGGATGTGTGCCTTGTACTTCCAGGACTCTGGGGACTGCCCTGAGAGCAGGGGAGGGGATAAAGAAAGGACAGACACAGGGATGCAGAAAGAGCTGGATCCAGTGGGTGGCTGTGTTCTGATGGGGAAGCTGCACGACTCTGGAAGCTCGGTGTTTATTATGAACAGTTGAACAGGGCAGCAGGGTTATTGCTGAACAAGGAGGCGGGTTTGGCCAATCTCTGTCAGGGCAGTCTCTTCAGGGAAATAGCAGTGTAGACTGTAAATATGGATGGTGTGGGGAGGGGAAGCTGCCTGGGAGTGGGGAGGGAGTAGACACTTTCTGCACACACTATCAACGCTTGCATTCAGATCAGGATTTGCCATCCCTCTGAGCCTCACCTGGGGAAGGCTTTGCTACTCCCACAGGGCTGAGGGTTGGTCCTTGATGTGGCTGGTCTATGCCAACGGCACACATCCACATAGAACTTCTCTCGCTCTCTACAGACGTGCTGAGACATCGACTGGGATATGCGGATGGCGAATAAACATATAAAAAAAGATGTACCGTAGCACAAGGTTTTTTTCTTTTTTCAAAAATATGTATGTAAGGGCTGGAGAGATGGCTCAGTGGTTAAGAGCACTGACTGCTCTTCCAGAGGATCTGAGTTCAAATCCCAGCAACTACATGGTGGTTCACAGCCATCTGTAATGGCATCCGATGCCCTCTCGTGTGTCTGAAGATGGCTACAGTGTACTTATATAAATAAAAACTAATAAAAAAATACGTATGTAAGTTCTGGAGAGATGGCTCACTGGTTGAAAGCACTTACAGCTCCTGCAGAGGACCTAGGTTAGGTCCCAGGCAAATAGATCAGGCAGCTGGCAACTCTGTAACTCCAACTGCAGGGGATCCATGCTTCCAACAGTAGCAGCCGTGTGCACAGTACATAGACATATATGTAGGCACTCACAATACACATACAATAAAACTTTTAATAAAAGAATATACACGTATATTCTTGGAGAATAGTACGAAGCAGATCAATGGCAAAAAAAGATTGCCTACTACCAGGCGTTAGTGTAATCCCAGCACTCAGAAGAAAGAGACAGATCTCCATGAGTTCAAGGCCAGCATGGTCTATGAAGTGAGTTCTAGGACAGGCAGGGCTATGTAGAGAAGCCCTGTCTTCAAAAACCAAAGCCGACGAAGCAAACAAAAATGTTTGCCTACCGTTGTAAATGGTCACCTTCGAAGAGTGTTTCTCGCAAGGCAGATGGCTTACAATTGATAGTTTTCTAGAGGGAGGATATTAATGTGGCATAGCAAGATAAGGACTTTATGACATTTCCCTCTACACATGTTATAGCAGCTGATAAAAAGTTGTAGTTGGGTGTACTTAGACGTATAAAGAAATTTCAAACCCTGCATTGGAAAATAAAACCCATAAATACACAATCCAATTACCAATGTACACAGACCAGTGAGAAAATGTTCAGTAGCATTTACTGTTTCAGGATGCACGTTAAAATCACAGTGAGGTATCACTCCATGTCTGCCAGAGGAGCCAAGATGAGGCGTAGTGGTTACAGCAGCTACTACTGAAGATGTGGACCAACCGATTCGATTGTGCACGTATTGCTGGCAGGAGTGAGACGCCGTCATCACCCCACAGTGCAGTCTGGCAGGTTTTAAAAACTAGGATAGAGCCATGCATAGTGGGAAACACTCGTATACGAGCACTTGGGAGGTAGACACAGGAAGAGTGGCGGGTCTAGGTAGGCCAGCCATTTCTACACTGCCAGTTTGAAACCAGATTGAGCCAGAGGAGAACCCGTTTCCAAACAGACAGCTGGGGATGTCGGTGGAGTGCCTGCCTAGCACTCACAAAGCCCTGGGTTTGCTCCTCAGCACCCATTAAACCAGGGCTGGTTTCACAAGTCCCTAAGGAGCTCCTGTCTTCCGCCCAGACCCTACCTCCTCTAAAAAGTAAATCACAGAATAGAGGCTGAAGAGATGGCTCAGCAGTATAGGAAAATGACTGGACCCTTGCTGGATTCCCTGCACCCATATGATGGTTCACAACCATCTGTGACTTCGGTTCCAGAGGAGGGACACCTCTTCTGATCTCCAGGGGACGAGAGGCTCGCATGTGATGCATATACATACACGCAGGCAAAACAGTCATACCTATAAGTAAATCTAAAAAGGCACTCCACACACAGGCCTGTAGGAAACGTCGCCTTTCAAACCATGGCAATACTGGAATCGGGCATCTTGTTTTAAGGGTGGTTTCAAGAGGTCGCACATACAGAATTGCACTCTCACGCACATACGTGGACACCAGTGAGCCCACACCGGTAAAATGTAAGTTCACCGCTGCTCTTCTAGTTTTGATACTGTGCTCACATTAGTGCTGAGGGAGGCTGGCAGGAGAGAGAGTAGCTGGGGACATCATATGCCTAGCGAGAGGGCATCCTAATGCTGGGGCTCTTTTAGCTTAGGGAAGGAAACTGTTTTTTTAAAATGCCATTATTTTTTTTAATTTTTTTCAGAGCTGGGGACCGAACCCAGGGCCTTGTGCTTGCTAGGCAAGTGCTCTACCATTGAACTAAATCCTCAACCCCAGAAGAAAACTTTTAATTATGTTTTTATTTATTTTTAACTTATATATACATATAGTTTTGCCTACATGTTTGTATGTGCACCACTTGCATGTCAGAAGAGGGCCTTGAAATGGTTGTGAGCAACCTTGTAGTGCTGAGAATTGAATCCTGGTCCTCTAAAGAGCAACAAGTACTTTTAACTGCTGAGCCGTGTCTCAAACTCCTACATTCACTCATTCTCATGGTGTGTGTGTGTGTCTGTGTGTGTGGTGTGTGGTGTGTGTGTCTATGTGTGTGACTGTGTGTGTGTGTCTGTGTGTGTGTGTGTGTGTGTGTGTGTCTGTGTGTGTGTGTGGTGTGTGTGTCTGTATGTGTGTGTCTGTATGTGTGTGTCTGTGTCTGTGGGTGTGTGTGTATGAGGACGTGTGTGTGTATGTGTGTGTATGTGTGTGAGGCTGTGTGTGTGTGTGTGTCTATGTGTGTGTGTCTGTGTGTGTATGTCTGTATGTGTGTGTCTGTGTCTGTATGTGTGTCTGTGTGTGTCTGTGTGTGTCTGTGTGTGTGTGGTGTGTGTGTGTCTGTCTGTGTGTGTGTGTCTCTGTGTGTGTGTGTGTGTGTGTGTGTCTGTGTGTGTGTCTGTGTGTGTGTCTGTCTGTGTGTGTGTCTCTGTATGTGTGTGTCTGTGTGTCTGTGTGTGTGTGGTGTATGTGTCTATGTGTGTGACTGTGTGTGTGTCTGTGTGTGTGTGTGTGTGTGTGTGTCTGTGTCTGTGTGTCTGTGTCTGTATGTGTGTCTGTGTGTGTGTGTGTGTGTGTGTGTGTGTGTGTGTGTCTGTCTGTGTGTGTGTGTGTCTGTCTGTGTGTGTGTGTGTGTCTGGCTCTGTGTCTGTCTCTGTGTGTGTCTGTCTGTGTGTCTGTGTGTGTCTGTGTGTGTTGGTGTCTGTCGTTTTGTGGGTGTGTGTGTGTGTGTCTCTGTGTGTGTCTGTGTGTGTCTGTGTGTGTGTGTGTGTGTGTGTGTGTGTGTGTGTGTGTGTGTGTGTGTGTGTGTGTGTGTGTGTCTGTGTGTGTGGGTTGTATGTGTCATGGAACATGTGCTTAGGTGCGATAACTTTCAGGAGTTGATTTTCTCCTTTTCACGATAAGGGTTCCTTCCAGAGATCAAACTCGTGCCATCCAGCTTGGCAGCGAGCAATTTTACCCCCTGAGCCACTTTGCTGACTTAAAAGGAAGTTCTTTTGATTTCTCTTTCTTCACCGTATCTGGACTTTGGTACCCTCAGTTACAGCGGTCATCTGAGTCACAGAGTGAAGACACGACAACAGTCTAGAATGACTGTGGACAAATTTGCCGAGCTCAACGGACTTTACAACAGACCGAATGCCCAAGCTATGCTTACGACACCACATCCAGGCTTGGGACGTCTATATAGTTAACGCTCAGCCTTAGAGACTCCCACCAATGGGATCGGCTCTCTGCAGGAGTGAGGCAGCTTCTGGTGATTCCAGTGCACATCCGTGAGAACCACTGGCTTTTAGTGGATAGCCAGTTTTTAGCAGAAAAAAAAAAAAAGAAATTACCCGGGATAGCATCTTATCGAAAACATTTATTTCCAGTGAGAGAGAAGCCAGGGAGAGAAGATCAGAACCAGTTCAGCTTCCCATCCGCTTTGGTTCAGCCGTCTGTGAAACTTTTATAACGTTGACATTAATTCCCACAAATACCTGGATGACTGGCGGGGACAAATGCACAGCGAAGCTGCAATGCTAAAAATAGAACTAGCCAAGAACAACAGAGAAACGGGGTTTGGTCTCCTGCCTTGCAGGGACTTCTCATTTGCATTGCTAGGGCGGGGTTTCCGGCAAGATGGTGGCCCTCCATCTCAGGGGCAGCAGCGTGGCTACCCTTTCCAGAAGCTAAGCAACAAAGCAGAGGCACCTAGAGACGCTGGTGTGAGGGTCTCTTCCATTAGCTTCAGAAACATCTGTCATGGTTTGACACATCACAGCAAACATAAAGAAACAAACGGACAAAACCTAAGAATCGGGACTAGACACGGTGGCACACGCCTTTAATTGCAGGCAGAGGCAGGCAGATCTCTGTGAGTATGAGACCAACTTGGTCTACACAGAGAGACCTTGTCTCAAAAAACCAACCAACCAACCAACCAACCAACCAACCAACCAACCAACCAACCAACCAAAAACCCTAAGAATTGTTGGTCACTCCAGTGTCTAAGCCATGACTCTGACTGGATGTGGTGACCCACACCTTTAATCCCAGAGCTAGGGAGGCAGAGGTAGGAGGATCTCTGTGAGTCTGAGGCCAGCCTGATCTACAAAGCAGGTTCCAGGATAGCTGGTGCTGTTACATAGGAAATCCTGTCTCAAAACAAAACAAAATAAAAACCCCCAAACTGAACAAAGAAAAAAATTTGTTTGAAAGACTCTGAAAACCAACGAATCACTTCCTGAGTTGCTGCCTAAGAGTAACTTTTCCTTTGGCCTCCTTAGAGGCCCCACTAAGCAATAAAAATGTAAAAATAAGCCCACAGAATTAATAATGAAGTGTAAGCAGGGGAGGAGGAGTGGGAAGATATCCACGTGTAGAATTCAATAAAGTTAGAAAGACAACGACAACAACCCCCAAGGTTGCTGTGAAAATGCAGATTCTGACTGAGACAGTCTAGGGTGGGACACGAGAGCCTGCGTTTCTGACTCCTTGCAGCTGACACTACGGAAATCGACAGATTCTCCCGGCTCTAATGTGGGGTCTGAAAACCTATCCCCCACATCCTCCACACAAGACGCAACGAAGCTGCAGCCAGTCTGTTCCGTAGAAATCAGGTTCAGAGTTACCCGATCTAGGTTTTTTCAAAAAACCTAGACTATCTGCAAATCGCCTTGCCTTTGTCTTTTGACAGCAGATGGAAAGAAGGCTTTTGTACTGGAGAAGATAAGCGGATTTTCTACGGAGAACCAGAGGCGCCCATTCCAACACTCCTGGGTTCTGGGACCGGGCTCGCAGTTGCCAGGGTGCCGAATGCCCAGTTTGAACTGAGGATTTGGAAAAATCATGAGGATTTGATCAAAGGATCTTATACTGGTTAGGTTTGTGTCGATTTGACACAAGCTCTGGAATGAATGAGAGGAGGGATCTTCAATTGAGAAATGCCTCATAGACAGGGCTGAAGGCAAGCCTGTAGGGCATTTCCTTAAAGGGTGATCAATGTGGTAGGGCCCGGCTCATTATGACCAATTGTCCTGGGTTCTATAAGAAAGCAGGCAAAGCAAGCCACTAAGCAGCACCGGTCTAGGGCGTCTGCATCAGCTCCTGCCTTCAGGTTCCTGCCCTGCTTGGGTTCCTGCCCTGACTTCCTTCAATGATGACCAACAGTTCACCTGGCATGGTGGTTTAAAGAGGACATTTTGGGATAGATTAGGAGATGTGGCCTTGTTGGAGTAGATGTATTCTTGTTGGAGAAAGAATGTCTCTGTGGAGTGAGCTTTGAGGTTTTAAAGCCCATACCAGGCTCTCTCTCTTTCTCCTCCCCTCTCCCTCTCCCTCTCCTCCCCTCCCCCCCCTTTTTCTCTCCTCCCCTCCCCTCGACCTTCCCTTCTGTCCTGTGCCTGGGGATTAGGATGTAAAGTTCCAGCACCTTGGCTGTCTGCTTCTCACCACTGTTGTGTTTATGAAAAGAAAAAGAGAGAGGGGATTGTGTTCTATGAAGGTGTGATGAGGTATGAGGAAAAGGGGTGCCTCTGTGCACCCACAAGGAGGCACTCCTTCCCCCTGAGGGTATAGTAGAGAAGAGCATTTATTCAGGGCATGGGGAGGGGAGTTAAGAGGGCAGTAGGGGCAGCGAGAGAAAGAGAGAAGGGGAGAGAGAAGGAGAGAGAGAGGAAGGAGGGGGAGGGGAGGAGGAGGGGGAGGGGAGGAGGGGAGGAGGAGGGGGGAAGGAGGAGGAGGAGGAGGAGGAGGAGGAGGAGGAGGAGGAGGAGGAGAAGAAGAAGAAGAAGAAGAAGAAGAAGAAGAAGAAGAAGAAGAAGAAGAAGAAGAAGAAGAAGAAGAAGAAGAAGAAGAAGAAGAAGAAGAAGAAGAAAAGAAAAGAAGAGACTAGAAGTAGAAGAGTTAGAGGCCGGCCATGAGCACATGCATGGAGGGAAGTGGGGGGAGAGAATGGGGAGAGAGGGGACAAAGGGGGAAGAGGGTAAGAGCAAAAGAGCAGCAAGAGAGTGAAGAGGGGGCAAGCAGTATCTTTTATAGTGTCAGGCATGCCTGGCTGTTGCCAGGTAACTGTGGGGGCGGAGCATACCTGCTGTTGCCAGGTAATTGTGGGGGTGGAGCTTAGAATGCTAACAACCATGATGATCATGAACTTATCCCTGAAAATGTAAGGAAGCACCCAATTAAATGCTTTTTATTTTTGAAGTAAGAGTTGCCTTGGTCATGATGTCTCTTCACAGAAATAAATAGAACACTCGCTAAGACGCCTGGGAAACACTGTCCCCAGAACAATACATGATCACAGTACCCACCCTGTGGAGAACCGAGCCCAGCAGGCTGCTCGCTCTGCAGTGGGCCTTGGCAGCAGCGATGAAAATGTAAACCCTTCCCCTTTCCCATGCTCTTTTTTTCTTTAGGGTTTATTTTATGTTTAAAATAAAACACGCACAAGCAGAGGCCAGAGGCTTTGCGTTGGGTGCTCTAGAACTGGTGTAGCAGACAGTTGTGAGTCGCCCGATGTGGATGCTGGGTATCGAATTTTTGTCTTCTGAACGAGCAGCAGTGTGTGCTCCTAACCGCTGAGCCATCTGTCTGCTAAGGTAAATAAACTATGGATATTTCAACGGTGAATATCAACATGAAATAACTGGTTTCTTTTGGGTGGAGGAGTAGCATCCTTGATGGAAGACTTTTTTTTCCCTTCCATTTTCATTAAATTGGGTATTTCTTGTTTACATTTCAAATGTTATTCCCTTTCCTGGATTCCTGTCCATCAGCCCCCTAGCCCCTCCCCCTCCCCTTCTATGTGGGTGTTCCCCTCCCATCCACCCCCATTACTGTCCCCCACCAACAATTCCTACACTGTGGGTCCAACCTGGGCAGAACCAAGGGCTTCCCCTTCCACTGGTGATCTTACTAGGATATTCACTGCTACCTATGCAGTTGGAGCCCAGGGTCAGTCCATGTATAGTCTTTGGGTAGTGGCTTAGTACCTGGAAGCTCTGGTTGCTTGGCATTGTTGTTCATATGGGGTCTCAAGCTCCTTCAGCTCTTCCAGTTCTTTCTCTGATTCCTCCAACGGAGGTCCCGTTCTCAGTTCAGTGGTTTGCTGCTGGCATTCGCCTCTGTATTTGACATGTTCTGACTGTGTCTCTCAGGAGAGATCTAGATCCGGTTCCTGTCGGCCTGCACTTCTTTGCTTCATCCATCTTATCTAGTTTTGGTGGCTGTATATGTATGGGCCCCATGTGAGGCAGGCTCTGAATGGCCGTTCCTTCAGTCTCTGCTCCAAACTTTGCCTTCCTAGCCCCTCCTATGGATATTTTTGGGTGGAACACATCTTTAACCAAAGCCCTCAGGACGCAGAGGCAGGTGGATCTCTGAGTTTGAGGCCAGCCTGATCTACAGAGTGAGTTCCAGACCAGCCAGAGCTACACCGAGAAGTCCTGTCTCAAAAACTAAATAGAAACCAATCAGTTAGTTAACAATTTGTTTTGAACTAAATATGGAGGACAGTGGAGGAACACGGGTTCATGTTTGTGCTGACAGACATGTCCCACCTGAAGAGGTTACTTCAACTCTTCAATGGAATGAGACCAACAGATTTTCCAACTACCTTGGTAAAAGCATCAGGCAGTGTGTTACAGCAAGGTGGAAGCATCTCGTCTACAAGCTGTACATATTGCTGTATTTATAGTGTCAGCTTGTGGAGGCTAGAGGTCTCTGAAAATTAATGAAACATTCCAAGAAGAAGCCCACTTATTCACTTTGAGACTCTTAGGTCACATGCGAAAATAAAGACAAATGGTTGTTAAGGGGCCTCCAACCACCTGAGATAGTTTAGGCTTCTGACATATATGACACACACATGGTACCACGCAACATACCCAAAATACACACACACACACACACACACACACACACAGACACAGACACCACACATCCACACCCCATACACACCATGCACATATATCATGTACACACATACCATGCACACACATACACCCCACACACATCCTACATACCATGTACACACACACATTCCACACATCCCACACACACCATGCAAACACACACACACACACACACACACACACACAAGAACGCGCACACGCATGCATGCACCATGCACATGCACAAATGCCACACATACACACCATGCACATATATCTGCCTCCCCGAGCAGTGGAGCACTGTGGTGGAGGGGAAGTGGAACCCCATAACCCTACAACTGGTGCCCAACATGGGGCTGGGGGATGGGCAGAGTTGGGGGCTAGTTGCCACTGATCTAGAGCAAGTTAAATCCAAAATAAGATTTGGAGAGTGTAGCTAAGAGTCAAAAAAGGGGGATGGGGGAAGCTGGCTAGGAACATGTGAGAGGGAGAGAGAAAGGAAGGCCTAGGTCTAGGTCTTTTGAACTATATTACTCACGGTCCTTGAGTAATATGGAGTTCTGATGTGGGTCTCTGTGGGTCACCAGCTGGAGGTACGCTTCAGCTGGGCTTGCCTCACGTCGGTAGTGCCAGTTGTAGGGTTGGTCGGGTCCTGTGTCTGCTCTGCCACAGGGCACAGATGCTGGGTAGGCAGGACAAGGGGAGTTGATCGAGCTTACACTATGCTGTCTCTGGGCGGGCGTCAGGCCACAGGGAAGTCCTGGGACACTGATCAGGGGTGGGGAAGTGCAGTCTGAGGTGCAGGGCAGCCAGAGCTGGCTCAGGGGTCCCTGGGCCTGAAATGAGTCTGGTTCTTGGGCACCGCTGGAAGCCACAGACGAACTGAGAACAGAGTTAGGGCCTGCCATCTGGATCTAGCTCAGGGCTGAGGGGCTCCAGCTGGTTCGCAGGGAGAGAGTCCTTGGCTTGATAGTGGTTGCCTTGAGGCTTAAGCTTGGTGGCGGGTTGTGGATGGGAGCTCAGAAAAGACTTCTACAGGAGATTAGATGGCGGCTCTGTAAGCAAAGGCCTTTTCCATGGCTCCCCATGGTGAATCCGAGTGAAAAGAGACAGTCCATGGCTTTAAGACATTTATTGTCATGACGGAAAGTGGATGAATAAAACTGTACCCCACTTCTCAGGGTGGGCCTGAGGTTAAACACCTTTTGCAGGGAGGAATGTCTGGGAAGGAAAGCTTATTGGTTAAGCCCTCTAGGCCTTTAAGTACCTCATTAAAATGGAGATGTGTCTTGAACCCAAGTGACTACAGGTCATGCCCTGTATATGTGGAGGGGCTTGGGGCATTGCCTTTAAGTGACTGATGACCACAAATCAATGGCCACAAAGAATGACAAGGGCCTGGTGTCCGGGAATTAGGTGAAATGCCAACTGTCACTTCAGGGTCTCCCAGGTTTCTAGCTTTAGCTCAACAAGGAACTAGGCTACCTCTCACAGACTCTCTCTCCCCTCCCCTTCCCTCCCCCTCTTCCTCCTCTCTCTCTCTCTCTCTCTCTCTCTCTCTCTCTCTCTCTCTCTCTGTCTTTCTCAGTCTCTCTCTCTCCTCCTCCTTACCCCCCCCATGGTCTCTCTCTCTCTCTCTCTCCACATCCTTCTCTCCCTCTCTCTCCCTCTCTCTCTCTCTCTCTCTCTCTTTCTTTCTCTCTCCCCCCTCCTTCTCTCTCTCCCCCACCATGGTCTCTCTCTCTACTTGTCCCCCACCAATGGTCTCTCTCTCCCTGTCCTCTGCCCCCCATGGTCTCTCTCCCCATCCTCCCTCCCTCCCTCTCCCCAGCCCAGCCTAAAGAGGGATGAGGTAGCAGATGAGGGAAATAGGCAGGGAAGCCAACAGAGAACCCTCTGCCTGTGTCGCTGCGCTCTATAATTTACCTGACATTTCTCCCTGCGTCTGTAGTCAGCCGGCTTTCATTTATTTGTTTGCTCGTTTACTGTTTTTAGGGCCGTGGTTCCTTGTCACCTAGGCTGGCCTCTAGTTCACCATAAAACAGAACCTCCTGTCTCTCCCTCCCCCTTAGACTCCTGCACGGTTCCCACGCTAGTTCTCAAAGCACTCACGACGATCCATTTTCTTCCAGTTCCAAAGCTATAGCCTCCCACCTCGGAGTGGCTAGTTCTGAGAAGTGTGGATCTCGAGTGTCGAAATGGTCATGACTCACACTCCACTCATAGCTTCATTCGTTACGTTATTGTGATAGCTCTTACAAGTTCCTAGTTTATATCGATGCCACGTGCGGCAGAGCCACACAGCCCTAGCTTCTCATTGCTGTGAGAGCACCCGCAGTCCAGCTAGGGCAAGAACAGCTGGACACACCCTACAGGCAAGACTCCCACTACCAGTGAATGGAAAAGACTGGAAATTGTTGACATTGCTGGGTGCGGTGGCACACGCCTTGTCTCCCAGCACTAGGGAGGCAGAAACCTGCAGTTCACTGTGAGTCCAAGGTTAGTCTGGTCTACATGAGGCCAGCCAGGGCTATGGAGTAAAACACCCTGTCTCAAAACAACAAAAAAGGGTTTAAAATGTTGACACACAATTTATAAAATAACTATTCTAAATGCATATGTATCCTATAGCTGCTCCTTCCTCCCTTCCTCCCTTCCTTCTTTCTTTCCTTCCCTCCCTTTAGGAAACTGTAGAGTATATTGGTTAAGACTTGTATCTTAAAAAAAAAAAATGACTTGTATCTTTAAAAAAGACCTTTTTTTTTTTTTGGTTCTTTTTTTCGGAGCTGGGGACCGAACCCAGGGCCTTGAAAAAAGAACTTTTTTAACCTTCATTTTTATTTTGTATCTATGGATTTAGGTGTTTTATTTACTTATTTATTTATTTATTTGGCCTGTATCAGTGCAACAAATACATGCAGTGCCTACAGAGGCCAGAAGAGGGCGCTGGGTCCCCTGTGGGACTGGACTGGAGTTCTCAATGGCTGTCAGCTGCCTGGTTGGTGCTGGGAATTGGACCAGGGTCCTCCGGAAGAGCAGCCAGGCTGGGCCATCTTTCCACACTCTCTCCAAAAGCAATTTATGTATTTCTTAACACAAAGCACAAAGATACCGGGTTCTTTGACTGCAGGCAAATGGACTAAAAAGAGTGAAGAATGCTCACACGTTCCTACCACGAGCGGATCAGAGCTTCACAAACGCTATGGCTTAAGCACAGGGGATCAAACTCCAGTTTTGCTCAGTGTGTAGGAAAATCTGTAAATACGTTCATCAGCTTGCTTACACTTAAACATGATCTTTCAGAAAAATCCTGTTCCGTTTAAAAACTCTTTTCCAGCTCCCCTAAACTGCTCTCAGGCTGTGGCAGTCCTTGGCTCTGGTCTGGGCCCTAGGCCTGTTTGAGAACCACTGTCATCTTTGGAACAAAAAGGGGCTTTTCCCACCTTAAGACATCTTCCTGTTCCAACAGAGTAGGCTTTGTTTTCTTTACTTCTGAGTTTCCCCTTCCTCCTGTTAGGTGGTGTTCTCAGCCCTTGGTTATTGTATGGGTTGGTACTTTTTACAGACGTATGTTTTTCTTATAATGTGGCTTTTAAAAAGTGATTTAAAAACATTGATTTTTTTTTTTTATGATGGGGGTATGTACAGGCCTTGGCGCATACGTGAAGGCTACAGGCACTCAGGGGTCTCACCAGCCCTCCTAACACAGGTTAGGTGTGGAAATGGATCCAGATATATTAGCATTTTTCCTTCTGTCATATGAAAGCAAAAGGCTATGGTATGTGGGCCTCAACCTCATGCTTAACAACTGATACTCTGGGTTTGGTTTCCCAGACAGGGTCTCTCTGGGTAGCCCTGGCTATCCTGGAACTCTCTGTAGACCAGGCTGGCCTTGAACTCAGAGATTGCTGGCCTCTGTCTCCAGAGTGCTGGGATTAAAGGTGTGGGCATCACCTCCCAGTTTATTTTTAGAAATAACCTAGATACTCAATAGTTATTACCAGATTATTATATAACCTTGAGGTTTCAGGTTATTCAAATAGGTTGTGACAGCAAGTGGAGTAAATAAACATTTGGTCCTCTGTCTTTACCCAATGTATCCATTCTTCACAATTGTCAAGGCGTTCGTGTGTGTTGGGACATCAAACAAAACTAGCGAACTCTAATGAAACATTGTTTTCCTACATTTTATCAGTTTTTATTTAACAAGAGCTCTGTAAAGTTACACGTAGATATTTTATATATCATATGACAGGGTCCTTTTAAACTTATTTTAAGTATATGAGTACATTTTAGCTGTCTTCAGACACACTAGAAGAAAAGGGCATCAGATCTCATTACAGATGGTTGTGAGCCACCATGTGGTTGCTGGGAACTGAACTCAGGACCTCTGGAGGAGCAGTCAGTGCTCTTAACGACTTAATATGTAGGTGGAGACCCCTACATATACTCACACTTGTAAACTGCACATACACACAGAGTTTTAAAAACTGTAATTAGGGGGTTGGAGATTTAGCTCAGTGGTAGAGCACTTGCCTAGCAAGCGCAAGGCCCAGGGTTCGGTCCCCAGCTCCGGAAAAAAAAAAAAAAACAAAACTGTAATTAGAATATATTAACTGTAAATAATGAGTTTTTCAAAAATATTTATGTGTTTATGCATATATATGCAGATGTGTGCACCACAGCTGTTCGTCCTGGGTTTCTCTGAGACCTAACACTTTTCATGCTTTATTTTGTTTTCCCCTCATAACCCAACGAATTGAACCAGACTTCCTTGCAGTCTGATGATTACTTATGGGCATCTGGTCACTTTGCCAGTAGCTACACTACTATAGAAAATGTCTCTCTCTCCTCCAGTAACCATTAACCTCTTATAACTCCTCAGGGAGGGGAGGGGTAAGGCCTCGTGAGCTCCTCCCTTCCCTATGATGAAATGCTAATGAGCCAGATCTTGTTCCAGGTCTCGTGCAGATAAACCCTGCTGCTGTGGGTTCAAGAGATCACTGGACAGCCCCGTCACACCCAGAAGATAGTTCCACATCCCCCGCCCCCTCATCCTCTCTGCTCCCACTTCCGTGGTGTTCTGAGGCTTTGAGGGGGATTGGTAAGCATTCAACAGCCGCTTATTCTCAACGCTTCAAAGGGTCGCATAATTGTTTTGAAACTAAGTCTTGCTGTATAGTTCAGGCTGACTTTCCAACCCAGGATCCTTCTGCCCCAGCCTCTCCCAGATGTTGAGATTACAGACCTGTACCGGCACATTCAGTGAAACAAAAATACTAAACACGTCCTTTATTCTTTTTTTTTTTTTTTTTAAGTATGTGCATGTGTGAGTCTCTGTGTTGGGGTATGTGTACATGAGTGCAGGTTTCTGTGGAGCTGTCAGGTCTGTTTGAGGCTGGGACTTTAGGTGGCTGTGAGCCACTCAGAATAGGAGCTGGGAACCGAAGTCGAGCCTTTGCAAGAGCATCAAGTGCTCCCCCCCCCCCCCACCGAGCTGAGTGCCGAACCCAGGGCCTTGCCTTTTCTAGGCAAGCGCTCTACCACTGAGCTAAATCCCCAAACCCACATCAAGTGCTCTTAACCATCGAGCTCTAGCTCCTTGAACGACGCTTAGCTACTTAGGATTTCATCCAAATTGCCAGGCATGATTGTATGCGCCTGTGTTGTTGTAAAAATATATAAAATTGAGAAGAGTAAAGGTGTCTTTTACCCCGCTAGCTCTGTACCGCGGTGCCCAGATATCTGCTAGATATCTTGGCGGAAACACATCCCACCCAGCCGCACACTTTCCTACACTCAAACCCTCACATAAAAGAACACACAACACAATAATCTTAGATCCAATTGGTAAGATATAATTGCCCACTTAAACATACAAAGCCCGGTACCATCCATCCCTTGAGAACATTAATAACAACCTGTAAATACACAGAGCAGAATCTTAACATCACCTGCCATCTTGTCCTGCCGTGGCTTCTCAGCCCCTCTCCCCATCTCCTCCCCCTCCCCTCTCTCCCTTAGTCTCCTCCTCTTCCTTCAAACTTCTCTCCCGCCCATCCTTCCTTCTCCTCCAATGACAGGCCTCCTTCTATCCTGTACCTGCCTCACCTGTGACATCATCCTACACGCCTGTAATCACAGGACTTGGGTAGTTAAGGGGAAAGGTTGAGTTAAGATCATCCCGTGTTACAATATAGCAAGTTCAAAGGCCAGCCTGGGCCACAGAGGAAAAAATAAAGCTACAAGACATTTTAAGGTTGGGCTGAAAGTTTCTATGTAGCTGACTGAGGATGAGTTTGGGCTCCTGAACCTCCTGCCTCCGTCCTCTCAGGAGCTGGAATAACAAGCAGGCTACCGTACCCTGCTCCGGCTTGTGTCTCTAGGTTATGAGTGCCTATTTGTTTCTGAGTCTATTTTGTTCCGTGCAAACAATATGCGAACACACATAGACAAGGCACACAAACATGCGAAGCTAGAAAACAAATACGGTGCGGCGTTCATTTAAACTCATTTGCCAGTTTTCGCGTTGTATAATTGGCAGCAGTCGCCGGCTGTGTAGCCTGAGGCCATTTAAAATAGAAGCTTAAAATTTTAAGTATTAAAAAAAAGTGAGCCAGTTTATTTATTTCTCTTTAGTCCCCCCATACCCCCCGCAAGGTGGAAATGGCAGAGCATTTCAAACCTTAGCCCAGAGCGAGCTGAGGCAAGAGGACTGTAGCCTGGGTTCGTCCCACGGGTGGAGAGTAAAACCACGACCACGATTTAAAGCCAAATTTGAAGCGAGCTTTAATCGAATAATGGCCAGGTTGAGAGAGTCTCTGGCTAGGTCTATGTCTGGGTTTCCAGAAAATGGCCACCAGTTACACCTTACAGAGGCTTAAGAAGGCAACCCTACAAGGCTACCATGTTTATATCCTGACATGTTTCCTGCTACGTACCTCCTGCTTACATCCAATCAGGGGCAAGCGTACATCCGGTCACACCTCCCACCCACATGTGATCAAGCACATCTGATGGGTCAAACAAACTTGCTTACGGGAGTGAAAGCTCGTATCTCCCCAAAACAACAGACTTCAGCGGTGCAGGAAGTGTTTGTCCGTGGGCAAGGGAGGCTTTCGGGCTAGAGGCGTTTTTTGTTTCGTGGAGCTCTTAGGCATGGCAATTAAAACTTAAAACATAGCTTTGGCTCCCACACCTGGGCTACCTCGCGAATGTCCAAGCCAGCCAGGGCTGCAGAAAACAAAACCAGACTGTTTTCTTTACAAACGAAATTGTAACGCCGTCTGGATAATGTCCATCATTCGGATTTACAGATGGGACAAGACTGTTGATAAACTCAAAGGCCATACACAGCTGACCATGACGGTGCACACAGTGGGTTCCAGGACAGCCAAGGCTACATAGTTAGACCCTGTCCTAAAAACGAACGAATGAACGAAGAAGGAACGAACACACAGGCCAGGCGTAGTTTGACTTTGACCATGACTGTTAGCTTTTTGGATGCTTTTGTTGTCAATGGCTCTCGGAAAGGAATTGTAGGCAGGCTCTACAGTGACTCTGTCAGGCGTCGGAACTCTCTTTTGAAAATCGTTTACTTATTTTATGTGTAAGGTTGTCTTTCCTGTGTATCCATACACGACATGTGGGCCTAATGTCTGAGGAGGCCAGACCCTGGGACTGAAGTTTCAGACCTTTGTGAGCTGTTCTTTCGGTGCCGGGACCTGAACCACGGTCCTCTGGAAGAGCAGCCAGAGCTCTTAACCACTGAGCCACCTCTCCAGCCTGTTACTGACATTCTTGACTCTCAGTGGGCTGCTTATTCCAATGTATAATTTTCCATCTCTCTACCTCAGCTCAGTTAAACTGATGCCACCTTTTCCTTTGCAAAATTGTGTGTGGGCAGGATAGGGTAGGTATGGTATAGACACGTCAGGTGTACTGATTGCTCATCCTCGTGAGACAGGGTCTATCACCGAACCTGGAGCAAGGCTGATGGACACCAGGTGACATCAATCCTCTCCCATCCCTATCTCCTATCCCTGGGCTCACAGATGTGCCTGACCGTCACATGTGGCCTTCTATGGTGTTCTGGGACAATGGGTTCTGATCCTCACGTCTGTGCAACCAGCACTCTCACGTGCTGAGCTAACTCCCCAGCCCCTGCTGAGAGGTTTTAAATGATGAACTGAAAAGTCACACTGGCTGTTATCACATAACTGGTTGATTAAGTCCTTTTAACCCAGCTTCTTCTCTCATCTGAGGTAGCCCTTTAATGAGCAGAGAGTTCTATGTCCATCGACCTACAAAAGCCTCCCTTGAGTTTTCTTCTCTCTCCTCTCTCTCTCTCTCTCTCTCTCTCTCTCTCTCTCTCTCTCTCTCTCTCTCTCTCTCTCGTTGTTTGAGACACCCAAGGTTACTCTCTGTAACCTTGGGTGGCCTGGAACTCACTTTGTTGACCAGGCTGACTTTGAACCTATAGGATTCTTCTTGCCGAGTGCTGGGATTAAAGGTGTGCAGCACCATGCCCAGCTCCCCTTCCCATTTTATCACAGGGTTTATCACAGTCATTTTAGCAATTCACTGTAGGTTTTAAAACACTTTCTGTTGCATCTAAATTTAGACACAGCCAGTCACAAATTGTTTATATATATGTATATAAGTGTGTGTGTCCAAAGTATCTAGCAGATTAAAAAAATTAGGAATATCCCGGCTGATGGTGGTGCACACCTTCAATACCAGCACTTGGGAGGCAGAGGCAGGCAGATCTCTGAGTTACAGGCCAGCCTGATCTACAGAGTGAGATCTGGGACAGCCAAGGCTCACAGAGCAACCCTGCCTCAAAACAATAACACAATGGTTAGGAATATCCAAATGTTCCCCATTAAGGGAGCTATAGAACCAGGTTATCATCAGGTAAATGATCCCATTTTCTAAGCATTTACAAACCGAGACACCATAATTATGAAACATGAATCCAGATGGAGCGTCAGGAAAACCTCCCACTTGCCTTCCCCTTGAGTCGCAGTTTCTCAAGTCTTCGGGGCCTTTCCCCTCATCCTGAAGTCACAGTGTTCTGTGACAAATCATGGCGCATATTATGGGTGGGCTTAGAGACGAGTTTTGAAGGTAGCTTCCTCAGCTTTATCCCACGGCTGCTTCCTCTACTACTCAGGTCTGTCCTGCATATTTACTTCATGAGTATGTGTGTGCTGCTGATCACTCCTTAAATTTCTCTTACTGGAGGAGCCAATAAAGTGGCTTCTGACCCAAGAATCAGGTCTTTTGGTGGGGGGAGCTTTTCTATAAAGACAATGTACACATGGGGGGGCGTCCCCTGATTCTCTCACCTATTGGGTTGAAGGCAGTGAATGCCTCTTCAGTGTCTTTATGATCTGGTGTTCATAGACCGTCACTACAGAAAGGGGTGGGGTTGCACTGACAGGAGAAAGAGTCTGTGTTGGTACCTGAACCGGTGGGGGAAATTCCAGTGAATGCTCATCTCTGGGTACCATGTTGGGTGCCACAACTGTCCCTGTAAAGCAAGAACTGCTTTAAAGAAGACACCTCACGCCGAGTCATACAAGGGTGACCGTGGCCTAGAAATTAGAATTCAAGTTGCCCTGAATTCCAGAGAGATTACACAAAGTGTTTCCTGTCATAGAACAAAAGAAAGTCATAATTCAATACCTTTGCCAACCGCCGCATTCCATACCAGAACCCTTGTGGGCGGATGAGGTAGGAGGGTTGCAGCAAAGAAGAGAGAGCTCTCCTATATCGTCACATGCTGCACGCTTAGCTTTAGGTGTGACAGGAGCTAGAAGTCCATTAACGTTAGTGACACATTCCCAGAACCTGGTCTATTGGTTATGGCAGTGTTTGGTCTCGTGCAAAGGCTAAAGGGCTTAAGCCAAGCCAAGATAATTTTGGTTCCTGAGATCTTTCCACAATTGCCATGTTCTCATAAGCCAAGGTCAAGTTGTTTGCAGAATCTTGAATATAGATGTAGTTTCTCTCATTTAAAACAATTTAAAAATATATATCCAGTTATTTATATGTTTTAAGTTCTATTTATTTCATATACGTGAGTACACTGTCGCTGTCTTCAGACACACCAGAAGAGGGTATCCAATCCCATTACAAATGGCTGTGAGCCACCATGTGGTTGCTGGGAATTGAACTCAGGACCTCTGGAAGAGCAGTCAGTGCTCTTAACCGCTGAGCCATCTCTCCAGCCCCGGTTTATTTTGTGTGTGCGAGGCACATTGGGTATGTAGAGGTCAGAGGTTAACTTGTGGGGAAATAGGTTCTCTCTACTATGTGGGTCTTGGGAATCAAACTACAGTCACCACGTTTACCTATAGCATCATCTTGCGTGCCCTTTACATTTTTATTGATGATTATTGTGTTGGTGTGTGTGCGGGCATGCATGCCACATTGCCCGTGTGGGGGCCAGAGATCAACCATATGGAGTTGGTCCTCTGCTTCCGCGTGTGTGAGTATTCCCTGATGTTGAACTCAGGTCAACCAGACTAGTGCAGGAAGAGACTTTACCCACTGAGTCGGCTCACTAGTGCCAGATACGACTTCTTCAGAGAGCTTCAATTCCCCATGCCAAGAGGTCCGAATAAAATCGGTGTAAGTTGACAATGTGAAAGTAAAGTGGTGGCTTCCCCCAGGGGAGCAGGGTAAGGAGTGGGCATACTAACATCCCTTGCTTACAAAGTAGGTCAGTTGCCTTTCCCTAGTGACTAGAACAGATGTTGACTGAAGACACCCACCCTTAGAAGAGTTCAGGAAAGAGGAGTCAGTATGGAGCATGGGTGGTGAGTACGTGGGCTAAATTCTTGTCTTTCATGGTAGTGAGTTAAAAGTGAATGTCTAAGCTAATAAGTAAGAAGTAACAGTAAGGACATCAGGGTCACCACCGAAAGCCCAGACAGAATGACTGGTTAAAAGCTGGTGTCTCACTGGAGTCATTTCCCAACGCTGGCTGCTCTTGCACAGGACCTGGGCTCAGTTTTCAACACTGATGTGGTGGCTCACAGGCACCTGGAACTCTAATGTCAGGAAACCCAACACCCTCTTGTGGTCTCCACAAACACTCGAACACACATGGATATACACACAGGGAAACACACACACACACACACACACACACACACACACACACGCACACACACACACACACACTACAAAACAAATGGGAGCCGGTGCCTCAGAAGCAGAGGCAGGAGTGGAACTGTGCCTTTCTGTTCCAGGATCGCTGTTCACGCTGAGCTTAGTCATACGTGGGCATCGCTTGAGTGGTTATGAACATGCTCATATCAATTCACACGAGTACATATTTAAAAAGTCTGTCTGAAGCGTGGGCCAGAGAAAACTGGTAGAGCGGAGAGTGTCTCGGTTCACGTGAGAAGAAACATGCGAGGGCAGCTGAGATGGCTCAGGAGATAACGAGCACTTTCCATGCAAGCCTGAGGCTCTGAGTTTGAGCCTGGATCCTATATAAAGGCAGAAGGAGGGAACCAGTTCCACAAAATTCCATATATATACATCATACCTACATACACACACATACTATACCACATCCATTCACCTACATCTAAACACACACATACACATACCTACACACACATCTATATACACACACACCTACATACATACACAGACACCACAACACACATATAAACATATCTACACACACTCCATACACATCGACACACATACACACACAACACCCCCTACATCAAACACACATACACATACACACACCTACACCTACTGACCTACACACATATGCACACATACACATACCTACCCTCCATAGATCTATGCACACATGTCATACACACCTATGCACATATACACACACCACACCCTCCTCAAATACCTACACATACACATCTACACACCCACACCCACACACATAATAAATAAAAGTTGATAATATAAGGAAAGACATCGAATCCGTACACAGTATGGTCTGACTTAAAAGAGAGAAACAAGTGAGGCCGGTATAGATGCTCAGGGCTCTGCATGACATCACACGTGTGGGGGAAAGCTTTTTTTTTTTTTTTCTTCAAGTTTTCTTTAAATCTGAAGTTACAGGGGCTGGAGAGATGGCTCAGCGGTTAAGAGCACTGACTGCTCTTCCAGAGGTCCTGAGTTCAATTCCCAGCAACCGCATGGTGGCTCATAACCATCTGTAATGGGATCTGATGTCCCCTTCTTCATGCAGCTAGAACATTCATATACATAACTAGATAACTTTAAAAAATGTAAACTTACAAGTTAAAATGTTAGTTTTCCTTCCCTTTACGCATTGGCTGTTTTACCGTCTTTGAGAAACAGAATAATCTGATTATTCAAAAGAAGACTAAGAAAGGAGAATGGGCTGCCCGTAGCAGAGGACAGAGCAATGGCTAGGCCAGTCCAGAAGAGAGAGTGCCAACCATCAGGTCAGTCACTCTAGTCCCAGCTTTGGTAAGAGAAGCTTCTCTATGCACAGGGCAACAGTTAACCCAGAGACCCACAGCTCCTCAGAGTGCTAAGGAGAGTGACTGATAGGTGCTCCCTGAAGCAGCCGTCCAAATCACACTCTCCAAGACTCAGAGAGCACTTAGAGATGGGGACAGAAAGAATTCAGCCTGGCTGCAGTGCTGTGAACCGCTGTGGGCTGGACATGCCGCGACCACTGCACTCATGAACGCACACCAGCAGCTGCACAAGATGGGTTCCGTCAGGTAGAGAAGGGCTTCGCAATTTCCACCCTTCCTGGTGGACCCCACTGGTGATGAATGGTTGTGGTAGAGAGGGAGTTATTTTGCAAAGGACCCTGGTTCAGCTCCCACACTTAATCACTTGTAACTCCAACTGCAGGGGATCTGACACTCCTTTCTGCCCTCCACAGGCCTTAGAGACACATGCAGTACATGGATGTACATGTAAGCAAGGCACCCACACACATAAAATAAACCTTGACCAAACAAACAAACAAAAAAACCCCCAACAACTCAGCAAGTCAGAAGAAAACAAAACGACCTGAAAATGAAGAGGAGCGCTTGTTGGGAATAGGGAAGGGTTCCGAGGGCATAGGGGAAGGAGGGGGTGGGGGCGGTAGAGTGCATCGTATATATGAATGGAGTCATTTAGGAATAGTAAATAAAGTGATTTTTAATGAAGTGCTTCTCAGCCTTTTGGCTAAAATCAAGTGAAAACCAATTTTCAGCCAATTAAAAAAATGTCCAGTTATTACAAAACCGTGTTTGAAATAATATTTAACCACACGAGGACTAAGGACACAGACGTACTGCTCTTTGAGTGACCCGTGCGTTGTCTGACCAAGCCTGAGATTGGCTTGGTGGCTGAGGTCAGACTCTGCCCAGAGGCTCCGAGTGGAGCACGGCAGGCAGAGGCTACTTGTTTTCCGGTCTGGCTCTCTTGCCTTCCTTCCGGTCTGGCACTCTTCCGCAGAGACGCTGGCAGTTCCTGACAGAGGCAAGCTTGGCCTTTCTGGGTCAGCAGATAATGCTTTTTATCGATTGCGTTGAACATTTTTTCTTCAGGCTGCCCCTTCGCGTTGGCTAATAACATAGACTAATTTGAAAGCTGTTAGGGTAAGGCCTATACTTTTCTTTCTCACTCGTTTGACTTGTAATTAATCTTGTTGAAAACATACACCTCAGGGCTGAGAATGTAGTTTGGGGTTAGTACCCTTCCCCAGCAATGGATCCTCAGTACCACAAAATCAAGACCAAAATGGATCCCACGTATTAATAGGATTTGCTGACTGCTTAGCAAGTCAGAGGCGCTGAAACCACTTAAATACATGGTACACGTATAAACTAATCTGAGTCTCATGTAGCCCAGGCTAGCTTCAAAATCACTACGTAATGGAGTGTTGGGATTACAGCTGTGTGCCACCACATCTGGTTTATCTACATTTACACATCTACATTTAGGACAAATTTATAATTCTGGTCTCAGAGATTGCCCTCGAGTGACAGTAAATGGTGGACACGATTGTTAAGATATTTTATCAAATTGATTGGATAAAAATAAGCCTTTGGGGGGTTGGGGATTTGGCTCAGTGGTAGAGTGCTTGCCTAGCAAGCGCAAGGCCCTGGGTTCAGTCCCCAGCTCTGAAAAAAAGAATAGAAAAAAAAAAAAAAAAAAAAAAAGCTTTTGGGGCTGGAGAGCTAGCTCAGCGGTTAAGAGCACTGACTGCTCTTCCAGAGGCCCCGAGTTCAAATCCCAGCAACCACATGGTGGCTCAAGGCCATCTGTAATGAGATCTGATGCCCTCTTCTGGTGTGTCTGAAGACAGCTACAGTGTATTTATATATAATAAATAAATAAATCTTTAAAAAATAAGCCTTTAAAATGTTTTTAAAGATTTGTTTATTTATTATGGATACAGTGTTCTGATTTGGTGTATGCCTGCAGGCCAGAAGAGGGCATCTCATTATAGATGATTATGACCCACCATGTGGTTTGTGGGAATTGAACTCAGGACCTCTGAAAGAGCAGCCAGTGCTCTTAACCACTGAGCTAGCTCTCCAGCACCAAGCCTTTTTTTTTCTTTTTTTTTCTTTTTTTTTTTTTTTTTTTTTGGTCAGAGTCTCACTATGTTTTCTTGGCTGGCCTGGAACAGGCTATATAGACTAGGCCAGTCTAGAACTCCCAGAGATCCTCCTGCCTCTGCCTCCTGAGTGTTGGGCTTAAAGATGTGAACCATCAAACTGACAAAAGCCATTTAAAAAAACTGGCTATGTAAAGAACATATGGTCTCGACATACAGTGGAACAGCCTATGACTCTAAGAAAATAATGTAGCATTACCATTTGTGACAGGAATAAAATGAGATCATTCTGTTAAGTGGCTTACATAGGAAGAAACAAAGAGTCAAGTCCCACATGATCTCACTCATTGTGGTGGTTTGAGTGAGAATGGTTTCCACAGGTTCATATGTTTGTCCCCAGTGCAACTGTCTGGGAAGAATTAGAAGGCGTGGCATTGGAGGAGGTGTGTCACTTGGGAGCGGGCTGTGAGGCAGTGGCTATTTCCAGTTAGCTCTCTCTGTCTCTCTGAGGATAAGGATCTGAGCTTTCAGTGCCATGCGTGCCTGCTGCCATGCTCCCTGCCAGGATAGTTGCTAGACGTCTGAGGAAACATAAAGAGACAAAGGCAGAAAGGACTATAGTCTGACCTCAACAAATGAGGCTGTGTGGGTTAGCCACAGTGAGAGTCAGCCTCTCTCCCACAGCAGCAGAGAGATCTGCCAGGGATACAAGCTGGCTGGGACCCTTTCTAGGAGCGGGTGAGGGACTTGAGAATGAGGAAGCCATTGCAGCTGTAGGGGGCTACAATTTCTGCTTCCGAAGTTGTTTGCCCAAGAAAAGACAACACTTCTTTGACTCAACAGACACCACTGCTTTCTGGAAGTCTACTGATAGATAGTTCTGACCCTCTAGAACAATGAACACTAACTAATTAAATGCTTTCTTTTATAAGTTTCTGTCTTGGTTTGGTTTCTATTTCTGTGAACAGACACCATGATCAAGGTAACTCTTACAAAGGACAACATTTAATTGGGGCTGGCTTACAGGTTCAGAGGTTCAGTCCATTATCATCAAGGAAGGGTCATGGCAGCATCCAGGCAGGCATGGGGCAGAAGTTGAGAGTTCTACATCTTGTTCCAGAGGCAAACAGAAGAAGTCTGGTTCTTCTACAGGCCACTAGGTAGAGGGTCTCAAAGTCCACCCCAACAATGATACACTTCCTCCAACAAGGCCACACCTTGTTGGTGTGCCACTCCCTGGACCAAGCACATTCAAACCATCACAGTTTCCTTCGTCATGGTGCCTTATCACAGCAATTGATAAACAACTATGACACCAGTCCATGTAATCTTAACCTGATCTCACAGAGGCTGAGAGTGAATAGTGGTTACCAGAAGCCAGGCAGAAGAGGGTGAGGAAGAGTTAGGGGAAGGTTGCCTTACAGGTATGAGGTGATGGTGTCATGTTTCACGTACAGGGGATAGGTTTGTTTCTCTACTGATTGAAGAATTAAAGGACAGAAAAAGTTTGAAAACCAGAGAAAGATTTTTTTTTTAAGGAGAATAGTTTTATTAGGGTTTAAAAGAAAAAAATTCCAAGACAGGTAAGCTTTAAATTTTAGTAGCTGCCTGGAAGAGAGAGAGAAAAGAAGAGAAAAGAAGAGAAGAGAAGGGAAGGGAAGGGGAAGGGAAGGAAGGAAGGAAGGAAGGGAAGGAAGGAAGGAAGGGAAGGAAGGGAAGAGAAGAAGAGAGGAGGAGAGGGGGGGGAGGGGAGGAGAGGGAAGGAGGTGAAGGGAAGGAAGGAAGGAAGGAAGGAAGGAAGGAAGGGAAGGGAAGGAAGGGAAGGAAGAGAAGAGAAGAGAAGAGAAGAGAAGAGAAGAGAAGAGAAGAGAAGAGAAGGAAAACGCCATGTCTCAAGTTACACCAGCATAGAGGTCACAAGGTGGGGGAAGAGGGATTTAGAAGAAGAACAAAGCCAAGGTGTTAGGAAAAGCGTGCTTGGAAAAGTAAAGAAACAACAGCTTTTCAGAGTAATTCATTAAAAAAAAAAAAAAAAAAAAAAGGGCTGGTTTATGAAGCAGTATGGCTCCACTTGTTGGGATTTGAGAGGGAATTCTGGGAAGCAAAAGAAAAATATCTCCTTACAGGTGCAAGCATTCCTCCTGCCTCCTTAGGATGGCTCAAGACAGTGGTTCTCAATCTTCCCAGTGCTGAGACGACTTAATACAGTTCCCCACGTTGCGGTGACCTCCAACCATCTCATTATTTCCCTGCTATGTCATGACACTGCTGCAGGGTATTCAATCACACTGTGGACCCTGGGCTTCACTGGGAAAACCTGTTTCCGGTTGTGGTGTGGTTGAGCCTGAGCACACACCTTTAACCTGAGTTTTCTGCTTGAAATTGTAAACAGGGTCAAATAAAGTCCACCACAGGTCCAGAGGTGGAGCAAGCAAACGGCTGACAGGAAGTGAACACAGGATTATTAAGAAAAACCACAGAGGGGCTGGAGAGATGGCTCAGCCGTTAAGAGCACCGACTGCTCTTCCGGAGGTCCTGAGTTCAAATCCCAGCAACCACATGGTGGCTCACAACCATCTGTAATGGGATCCAATGACCTTTTCTGGTGTGTCTGAAGACAGCAACAGTGTACTTATATATAATACATAAATAAATCCTTAAAAAAAAAAAAAAAAAACAAAAAAAATAAGAAAAAAAAAAAATAAAAATTTAAAAAAAAAAAAAAGTAAAAAAAAAAAACCCCAAAAAAAAAAAAAAAAAAAAAAATCCCCCCCAAAAAAAAAAAAAAACCAAAAAAAAAAACTAAAAAAAAAAAAAAAAGGAAAGAAAAACCATAGAGAGGGAGTTTGAAGAAAGTTGTGTTTTGAGATGGCCTGAAAGTGGGGCATTGCTGGTGGGACGTCAGCTGAGGAGGAAGGTCAGCCGGGAGCTTTCTCTGCCTCTCTGAGCTAGCAGGCTTTCACCCCGGCATCTGGCTCCCGAGTCTTCATTGGTAAAATGATTGCGATTTTGTTAAGGAAACAACACAGCTGTAATCTTGCTATTGTTGTGGATGGCAGTGTAAACATCTGATATACAGAACATCTGTGAGAGCCCCAAAGGGGGCACGGCCCACAGGTTGAGAATCGTTGGCTTAAGGCGAGCCTGCCTCCCTGGAAGTGGTCCTTGGCTGATGTTGGCATGCATGGCCGCATTGACTTGCTTTGGGTAGCTTGGAGGGTTAGGATTCCACCCAGGCCAGAGGTTTCATGTTCTTGCCTAGAAGGAACAAGTTTCCCTTGATGGGTCTGTACTGTTGCAGTGTCAGTGACCATCGGATGACAACGAGGATGTCCCCAGGGCCATAGTATGACACGGCGACTATAGATAATGATAATGTACCGCAACCTAAAAGGCTACGAAAAGCAGCCGTGAAGATTCTCTCCATCAAGGAATGGTAAGTGGATGGGCGTGGTGGCGAATGTTCTTAGTCCCAGTGCTCACAATGCAGAGACAAGCAGACCTCTGGGAGTTGTAGGCCAGCCTGATCCACACAGAGTTCCAGAAGGACAGCAAGGGCTGCATAGTGAGAAATAATAAATGTCTAAGAAAAAGAAGTAGATGCTTGAAGACAGCCTGGTTTACATGGTTCAAACATTACACAATGTGTACATGTAATGGTTTACTTCTCTTTTTTTTTTTTGTAATTAAAAATTTTCATTGATTCCTTGTGACTTCACATCATGCACCCTATCCTACTCATCACACTGTCCCTTCATATCTGCCCTCTGTCCTTTTAATGTTTCCCCCACCCCCAGAAGAAAACCAACCAATCGACCAACCACAAAAATCTCTCTGTGGAAGCTGCAGTGTGACACAGTGTGTCACGGTGTGTCACCCAGTACACCCTTTTGCCCAGACAGCTTTACTTTCAAATGTTCATTGATCTGGTTCGAGGCCTCTGGCTTCTGCTTCACTATCAATACTGGATCCTCACTGGGGCTCCTCTCAGACATCCTGTTGTTGCCCTGGGTCATGGAGGCCCTGTAGATTTGGATCTGTAGAACCAGGCTTTTCACACAGTCCAGCAGCTCATAGATGTTGGGTTGGACCAACTCAGAGTCCTGGATCTGGGCCTGGGGGATAGCTGAGTTGGGCCAGCTCTCCTGAGCCCAGACCACCAGGACCAGCTCTCCCACTTTACCCAGGCAATGGGCGGGGCCAGTTTCTACTCTCAGCACCCCAGGGCCAGCTCATCCTTCCCCTGACACTAACTTGTCCCAGCTCTACTGTGCAGCCTAGGAGAAGAGCAGGGACCACTCTTCTAAGTGTTGCAGCCAGTGAGGGGCACAGACCTCTTGCATCTCTCAACCCTCCCACCCACCCCTGCTATCAGAGCCAGCTCTCCTGCGGCAGGTGAAGGGCAGGGACAGCATAGCACAGTACTTGGACTTAGGTAACAGTCTAGACCAGGGACATCTGCACAGCCATTGGTAGTAGCTTGGGCCACTGACATCAGCACAGACCCAGCTGCAGTAGGATCACTGACCCAGCCATGGCCCTTGGTGGCGTCCCAGGCCCAGACATCACCTTGACCCCCCGTGGCTACACAGGCTCCTGGCATCTGCCTTTTTGTCACTGCCGTCACGTCTGTAGTTCCACCTCTCTCCACAGTGGGTGGCACTTGGACAGCAAGAACTGCATAGATCTACATAGTGAGACCCACTCTACAAAAGTAACAGCAGCAACAACAACAACAACAGCAGGCTGGGTGGTGATGACACATGTCTTTCTTCCCAGCAGCACTTGGGAGTCAGAGGCTGGTGGATCTCTGTGTTTGAGGCCACAGAGCAAGTTCCAGGACAAGGCTACACAGAGAAACTCTGTCTAAAAAAACCAAAAACCCAACAACAATAGTAATGATAATAATACTAACACCAACAACATGTAAAAGCAAAGTGGCTGCCCTAAGGAATACAAGAAAATAAAAGTGGAACTGAAATGTGACAGAAAGTTTTGTTGTAGTATGAAATGCGCATAATGGTGACATAAAAACGCAGATTATTAATGGAAGGCAATAATGCGAAGGAAAAGAAGACGCTCAGATGTAGGAACAGGAAAGACAGCTGGACAGGAAAGACAGCTAGACACGGTAATCCCAATACTCACGGGGTGGTGTTGTAGGATCAGGAGTTCAAGGCCAGCCTGGGCAACATAGTAAGATCCAGTCTCATACAAGTCAAGCAAGACCCAACCAATCGACCAAGAGCAAACAAAACTCCAAAACTACCCAGGCTGAGTGACTCAGCACCCACGGTAAAGGCACTGGTTTCCCAATGACCTAGGTCAGTGTCCCGAACCCACGTGGGGAGCAGAAAGAACTGACTCCACAAAGTTGTTCTAGCCTCCTTCACACAAGCACTGGGCCACACCTGCCCCTCTCCCTCCAGTCGCACACAAAGACACATTAAACAACTTCAAAAAAATAGCACAAATAGGAAATAATCAGAAATACAAAAAAATGACTATAACAGGTGAAATTATGGGGGTTTAAATCTTCTAATTGTTATTTTTCTAATAACAACAACCTTCTCTTCCTCCCCTTCTTCTCCTACTCCTTTTTCTTCTGGTTTTCTTTCTTTCCTTTCCCTTTCCCTCTTTCTTTCTTCCTTTCTTTCTTTCTTTCTTTCTTCCTTCCTTCCTTCCTTCCTTCCTTCCTTCCTTTCTTTCTTTCTTTCTTTCTTTCTTTCTTTCTTTCTTTCTTTCTTTCTTTCTTTCTTTCTTTCTTTCTTTCTTGTTGCTGATTTGTTTGATAGTTTGTTTTTTGAGACAGGGTTTCTTCGTGTAGCCCTAGCTGTCCTGAACTAGCTTTGTAGATCAGGCTGGCCTTGAACCCACAGAGATCCGAGTGTCTCTATTTCCCTGGTGCAGGTGCTATTGAAGGCATCCTCTTTGCCTAGCCAATAACAACTGCCAATCAGGGGCCAGAGAGGTGGCTCAGCTGGTATGGGCGCCTACCACCAAACCCGATAAACAGAGTTCAATTCCCTGAGTCCACATAGAAGCACCAGACCCAGCGTGTATAGGCTGTCCCCCTACCCTCTCATTATTAAAATATGATAAGCTTGTTTATCAATCACAAATAAAACTCCCATTTAATGACTAAGAGACGAAATGTCCTATCCGGAGGGATTTAAGCAGTACTGGTTTGCTTTCCTTTTAAATCAGATGTGGAAAGGACAAAGGGAGTTTAAAATGAAGAATATTTACACTTAAAACATGGAAAATTTATATACTGTTTGCTAAGTGTCTTGGCAATAACCCGGCAGGGAGAGAAAGAAAATGTCAGGGTAGACCCCTGTGCAGGGAAGTCAGAATATTTCCTGGGTCCTCCGTGACTGTTAACAAATGATTTTGAGGGTTCACAGAGTGACTGTATCTTTCCCTTAGGATAGAAGACCCCGGAAACGCAGCTGAACATCTGCGTATTTACATGCTGCACACCGTGACCTCGCGGCTTCCGCGGGTGGGCGGCGGCTCAGGAAAGGCTCTTTGCTCAGCGTTATAAAATCCCAGGAGAAAGACGGTGTACAAACATAACATTTGCTCATTTCCCTTAAGCAGGTATAATACTAATATTTATGGAAGCTCGCAAAGAGACACTTGATGGAGAAGCCTGAATCGGTTCAACTGCGCGTTGCTGGGAAACTCTGTCGGAAGGCAAACAGCTGCATTGATTTCCAGGATACGGGACTCTAAGTAAGTGTCCCGGCAGGTGCAGCGCACACACAGCAGGTAGCCGTCTGTTGTCTAGAAATAGCCGAGAGGCCTTCTGCTAGATAGAAGCTGATAGAAGGCAGAGGAGGAGAGTAGGAGGCCTGCCTTTGTTCTAGGCATCCCAGCAGCCATCGCTCAGGCACACTCACAGACCCTCTCTGTTTATGCTTGTTCTTATTTTCCAAATAGCTTTTTCTTTTCTTCCAGTGGCAATATTGCATAGCAGAGAGATGAAGCATTCTTCCAAGGCCACAGAGTGAGGACATCTTGGAATTCTAGTCTGCATGGCTTCTTCAGCCTTTCCCTCAGCCCTGGTCTCTTTACCAGCTGCCAAATGGTCATAATTATGTGGTCAGAGGAAAAAAAACAATTTTTTTTTTTAGTACTGGAGATTGAATTCGGTGATTCATTCCCATCCTTGAACTAAGGTACATTCTCAGCCAAAAGAAAATCTTTTAAAAATGAAATAAAATACGAGAAAATTCGGTCTTAGTTAGGGTTTCGTTGCTGTGAAGAGACACCATGACCATGGCAACCCCTGTAAGGGACAACATTTAACTGGGGCTGGCTTACAGGTTCAGAGGTCCAGTCCATACTCATACAGGCAGGAGCCTGGCAGCATCTAGGAAGACATGGTCGTGGAGGAACTAAGAACCCTACACCAAACAGAAGACTGACTCCTCAGGCAGCTAGGAGGAGGGTCTTAAAGTCCACACCCACAGTGACACACTTCCTCCAACAAGGCCACACCCACTCCAACAAGGCCACACCTCCTAATAGTGCCTCTCCTTGGGCCAAGCATATTCAAACCACCACAGATACTCTTTGGGCAGGAAAGTTGATCATGACTTTGAATTCAGTTTGTGGGAATCAGATGTATGTTTGCCAGGAAAAATGTTTTCTGGAGTTTCCCTGATACATTCTATAGGAAACATTTATGGCTCCAAACTAGGTTTCAAATGTACTTGGCATATTTTCAGTACATGTTCTTTCCTGTTGGTTTTGTTGTTTTTGATTTTTGAAACAGGGTTTCTCTGTGTAGCTATGGCTGTCCTGGAACTCACCCTGCAGACCAGGATGGTCTTGAACTCACAGAGATCCGCCTGCCTGTGCCTCGTGAGTGCTGACATTAAGGGTGTGCACCACCACCACCCTCTTGACACTGGGTAAAAGGAGTAAGTTTGAAGACTCCTAAGACGGGAACAGGTACACATCACTTGTTAACTGTGGACCTGAAGGGATCTCCTCAGTCTGGTTGGGCTTCATCTTTGTGTAAGGGTTACAACACCCAGGTTGCAGATATGTCTGAGAGATCTGAATTTCCACAATCTTGCATTAAGAGCCACACTATTTTTTTCTGAATCAAGTTTAGCCTAACCCCAATCCCTATTAGTCAAGTTTGTTTTGCAAGGACAATATTGGAATGGGGAGGGGTGTATGAGAGAGAGAGAGAGGAGAGAGGGGGGGGAGGGAGAGGGAGAGGGAGGGGAAGGGGAGAGAAAGAGGGAGAAGGAGGGAGGAGAGAAAGAGAGGGAGAAGGGGGAGGGGAAGGGGAGGAAGAGAAGAGAAGAGCAGAGAGAGAGAGAGAGAGAGAGAGAGAGAGAGAGCGGTCTTTGTTGCAGTGTTGCAGTCCATCTGTTTGTCATTGAGATGCTCTATGACCCAGATAGCCAGCTCCCTCAAGGCAAGCACTTCCATGTGCACTGTGAACTAACGTCTTACTCTTATACACCGAGTGATTCTGTGACCCAGAGAAACTGTTACTTGGCAACACACCAGGATTTCAGAGAGAAGGAGGGAATGAAAGGGTAGAGACAGAAAAGATAAAGAATTTTAATGTTGGGCTGGAGAGATGGCTCAGTGGTTAAGAGCACTGACTGCTCTTCCAGAGGTCATGAGTTCAAATCCCAGCAACCACATGGTGGCTCACAACCATCTGTAATGGGATCTGATGCACTCTTCTGGTGTGTCTGAAGACAGCGACAGTGTACTCGTCATATATAAAATGAATAAATAAAATCTTTAAAAAAAGAATTTTAATGTTTTATTCTTTGATAATTTTATACACAAACACAATTCATTTTCACCCCTATTACCCTCCCTTAGCACCCTGTCTTTCCTGCTGAAAACTTTTTCCTAACAAGCCTATTATTTTGATATTCCCCTTCCCCCACTTTGGTGTTTTGAATAAAATGCCCCCTCCCTAGGACCATAGGGAGTAGCCCTATTTGGAGGTGTGGTCTTGGAGGAAGCGAGTCACTGGGGATGGGCTTTGAAGTCTCAGAAGCTCAAGTCAGGCCTAGCAGCTGGCTTGACTCTTCCTCCTGCCTGCAGATCCAGATGTAAAGCTCCCAGCTCCTTCTCAGCTGCATCTGCCTGGGTGCCGACACACTTCCCACCATGCTGACAGTGGACTGAGCCTCTGAACCGTGAGCCAGCCCCCATTCAATGTTTTCCTTTATCTCTTCACAGCAATAAAACCATAACGAATGGGGTTGGGGATTTAGCTCAGTGGTAGAACGCTTGCCTAGCAAGCGCAAGGCCCTGGGTTCGGTCCCCAGCTCTGAAAAAAAAAAAAAAGAAAAAGAAAAAAAAAAAACAAAAAAAACCAAACCATAACGAAGACACCCATTGGGTTTAATTGTGGTTGCTTGAATGATCATGAGTCAGCAGTTATTCATTGGAGCAGGGACGGACGACTTGTCAGTGGCTACACTGCTGAAGAAAATGACACACCATGGTGATGGGCGGACTGAAAGTCTCGTATAAAAAAGCCACATTTGCAGTGAGCTTGTGAGATGACCAGGATATTGTTTCACTCCTCCCCAGCTCTGGCTCTTAAAGTCCTCCTCTCCCTCTCTCTTGATATTCCCTTGGAGTCTTCGAGGGGGTGATGGTAGATGTCTTATTAAGGGCCAACCCTCACCATCATTGTCCCTGCACCTCAGGAGAGGCAAGTCTACCGTTGCCTCTCTTCAGATATTACACACCCCGCAGCCAAGCCCCAATCCTTACTGGTGTTTTGAAGTTAAACTCCATTCTTGTTGAGTCTGCATTCATACATCTTTTTATAAAGTATATTGATTTATTGGTAGATTTTTTTCAACTTCTTATTGATTCTTGTGAGTTTCACATCAAGCTCCCCGATCCCACTCATCTCCCTGTCCCTGCATCTCTCTGTCCTTGCAAACTCCCTGAACAATAGAATAAAAACGAAACAAAACAAACTAGTAAACAGAACCAAAGCATGGAAAACATCTCACCGGGGACGCTGTATTGTGTCACAGTGTGTCCCACAGTGTACCCCTCTGTCCACACTTTTTTTTAAAAAATATTTTAAATTATATGTATAAGTGTGTGTCTGTGTTTGGATATGTGCATGAGGGTGCGAGAACCCATGGAGGCCAGAGGAATTGGATCCCAGTGGAGCCGAAGTAACAGGTGCTTGTGACCGTCTAACAAGGGTTTTGGGAGTTGAATTTTATTTCTCTGTAAGGTGAGCACTTTGAACTGCTGGGCCATCTCTCCAGCCTTGTGTCTTATTTCTTTCAATACAATTAATATTGTGTATGTCATGGGAGTGTAAAACCTGACTCTGACACTTAGAAGCCACAAGAAGAGGCTTCACGCTCCGTTGAGTTGGAGAGTTAAGGAGGGACATGAGTTTGCTTGTGTGCCGGTCATTCACCTCTGTGACAAAACATGAGAGGCACCCTAATGGAGAAGGCTTCCTCCCAGCTTCTGGTTCCAGGGGTAAGGCCCACCATGGGGGTGGGGGGGAGACACAGTGCCAACTTCAGCAGCAGATGTACAAGGCAACATGCTCATGTCCCAGCAGGTTTAGAAGCAGACTGTCCTGCTGGAACCAGAGGGTACCTTGCTCTACACGGGAGCCAAAGCTGCCTCTGTGCAGGAGCTACATGGGGAGTATGTGTGTGTGTATGTATATGCATGTGTGTATACATGTGTGTGGATATATATGTGTGCATGTGTGTGTATATGTATATGTGTGTATATATGTGTGTGTGTGAGTGTGTATGTATATGTATATATATGTGTGTTTATGTGTGTATATGTATATGTGTGTATATGTGTTTATGTGTGATGTGTATGTATATGTGTGTATATATGTGTGTTTATGTGTGTATGTGTATGTATATGTGTGTATATGTGTTTATGTGTGTGTATGTATGTGTATATATGTGTGTGTATGTGTATACGTGTATGTATATGTGTGTATATATGTGTGTATATGTGTATATATGTGTGTATATGTGTATATATGTGTGTTTATGTGTGTATCTGTGTGTATGTATATGTGTGTATATATGTGTGTGTATGTATACATGTGTATATATATGTGTGTGTGTGTGTGTGTGTGTGTATGTGTGTGTAGTGGGAGCTGTAGGAAGTGAAGTTGAAGGGAAAATGGCTCAGAAGCAGGTAGTATGAGGCTGTGTACCTCCCAGCCTGGCTAGGCCCAACATCCATTCCAGGCCTCAGAACAGCCAACAAAATAAGCATGTGATTTTGACCTCTGGCTGGACAGCAACCAGGGTCACAGACAGTCCCGAGGCTCACCTTCCAGAGAGCTTTGCAATGGTAGCAGACACTCCTAGAACAACCAGCCTCCCAGCCACATGCAAGGCCCACAAGCCACATGTTCAGCTCTCAACACAGCTGACAGAGATCACATTGGCGGGCCACCAGCACAATCAGTCCTGCCATCACCTCAACTTAGATTCAGTATCTTTTCAGGACGGCCTCGTAACAGAGACGGTAAGTACTCAATGAGGGGCAAGCAGTGTGTGTGTGTGTGTGTGTGTGTGTGTGTGTGTGTGTGTAGCACCCAGATGTTGTAGGTGGCCAACACTCTGTCCCTTGCCCCTGGTTGCAGTACAGAATAGCTACAGCAAGCCAGGCCACCTTCCGAGCTGGGCCACTGAAATCCTGGTTGCAAGACACAGGTTCAGGGTTCTCCTTCCCAAGATTCCCTTCAGGGAGCCAGAAATAACTATCATTTTCAAAATAAAATACTTCGTCTTTTTTTAGGATTCTTTTTGAAAAATTGAATTAGGTATTCGAGCAGTCCTGCCCATTCCAGGAACAAGATGGCTATAAACAAATCACATATCACACTGGCATAGATTAGCATATTCATTAGACTTAGAAAAACCGTATGCACTGTGTAGTCAGAACCCAGAGAAACTGTTGGGGCCTTGGGTTGATACGCTCTTGGTCAGGAGTCTCTTTTATGGGTTAAACTTTTCCACAGATATGAAAGGGCAGAACTCTCAAAGAGCCAAGAGAGAGTTGAAGAGGCTTTGGGATTTTAAAATAACACAGCAGGGAAGAAAGGCCCATTTGAGTTAACACAGCATTCTGCTTTGATGAGAGACACATCTGTGGTAAGTGAAATATCATTTTGGGATGAAAACCTACAGGGATCCCCAGGCTGCACCAGGCTGGGGCCTTAGCCCTATGTGTATGCTCATAAGACTTCTCTGCGGCGTGAGTGGTTTCTTGATTTTAAATAGAATCAGCACGTTTACAAGCTTTGGCATAGAGTCTCACTCAGAGTGTTTCTCTACAATGTGAGTTGCTTTGTGAATTGAAAGCGATTGGGGAAAGGAACTGCTAGCCCCCATGTGCTTTGAGTCTGGGATGATACATGAACCTCTTACCAGTCTGCAGACATTCATATCCGTTTGTCTCCAGAGAGGGTTATATCATGATCTCAGAGGTTCCATGAGGTCTTTATCTACTGGGCATTCGTAGGATGACGCTTGATACAGCAGGGGCAGCTAAAGGCTCTTCCACAGTTTCCATTTTTAGGGCTTTTCTCTGGTGTGAGTTTTCATGTTCTGAGGGAGCTGGACCATCTGAAGGCCTTATCACATTTTTTTTTTTTTACATTCATTCTAGTACATCATCGAATTCCCAATACTTACACGGTACACACTTACAGACTGAAGATGTGATTCGTAAGGGCCGCTTCTCCACAGACATGGTAGTCACGAAGTTAATTCCAGGGTGAAATTTCTCATTCATAACAAAGTCATTACGCTGTCCTTACTACCTGCACAGTGAAAGAGAGGGCAGAACCATCATGAACTCAGTAAGTGTTCTATGTTTCTCTGTCTTTCTGCTCAGTAGCCTTGAGCTTGGGCTGGTGGTCTTCTGAACACAGGAAGGCTAATGCACTGCTGTCCAGATAAAGGCTAATGTAATGGGATTTACCCACTGAGTGTTATTTCTTTAAAGACCTTCACCAGAAGTACCGTATTGCCAGTGTGTGAGTATCGGGCGTAGGTCTGCAGGGATTGAAAGAAAACACGTACACGGGTCACCCGTTTTCAGAGCGTGCCACCAAGGCTTTACTGAGATCTCCTTATATACCCAAGGCAAAAGCCATGGAAAACAAGGCAGGTGAAAATCCCCAACCAGGAAAACAGGAAAAGTCTGTGTGGTGGAAAGTCCCGGGCCCAATCAGGGGCATAAACAACAACCAGCTGGAAGGCTCAAAATCCCAGCCCCAAATCAGGGGCTAAGAGCAGCTGCCAAGAGTATAAACAACTTCTTGCTATAGCAGGCTAAAAGGCTCAGCGAGGGGGGGGGGAAGGGAAACACCAAGGTAGGGCCCAATACCGTCTGGCAACAGTAATAACTTGTTGGATAAACCATGCACACGGCCATCTTAACTGTCAGGAATGTGAAAAATGTGTGCTTTGTTACTGTTGGTGGTGTCTGTTTTCTCAGTCAAGTCTAGGAACAAGACTTCTTTAAGCAAAACTGGAGATCTTTTAGTTTAAAAAAGCAAAACAAAACAAAAACCACAGATGTAAAAATATGGGATTGGGCATCTAGCACTGACTCCCACCGAGCAGAGCTCCCGTTGGTTCACAGCTTGGTCTCCTTGCTCTGCATTCCCTAATGAGACACAGCTAGGTTGGCCACTGAGCTGCTTTTCTGCAGAAGCTATTGGCTTACCACGGATTTCTATGGGTCTTCCGTGGTTCACCCAGTAATAAAGATATTTTCAATTTATAGAAGTTTCTTCCTCTGATGATTCAACAAGTTAGTGGGATCTAGGGGAAAAATGTATTAAATTTACTTCAGATCCATCAGCTGTCATGAGTGGTGCCAAAAAATAGTTAGCAGAAGCCAAACATTTGAACAGCTTTAAACAAGGCATCAGATAGACTGCAATTATATTCAGGGAAGAACTGCTTGATGTGTGACATTAAAATGCAGTTCCCCAGGCAACTGGGGGAAGATTCATTCAACAGCAAGAGAGCTTCCAAGAATCGCTAAAAATTCTGCAGCACCTTTTCATTTATTTTTTTTTTCTCCCATTGACAGTTAAATTACCGCTTGAAAGCATTTGTTGACTAGAAAACAAATCTTCCATTCTGGGTAAACCAGAGCTTCTCCACAAATAGCCACTGTCTAATTGACAGATCAGGAGGAAGCCAGAGGGAATATACAGATTGGATGTGTGTGGCCTCACTGTCAGACGGTGGTCACAGATAGGTGTCCATCCATCTGTGATGTCCAAGTACCTCCCCTGGAACAAGCAATGCTTTGGAGTATGGCTCCTCTTCCCTGGTGATTGGCCTTTAGCCTTCTGATTCAGTATGGAGTCCATGAGTCTTCCCTTCCATTAACCGAGTGTCTTCATTTTCTCTCGATTTCTTCCCCAAAGTCACTCCATTCCTTTTCGGAAGAGAAGATGGCTTCAGTTGAATTCCTCCCATATTGGCGGATCCCTGGCGTTTTAGGATTCTGTTGATTCCACGGTCATGCTTCTAGTGTGTCAGGGTTGAAATAAGGACACCTACCCTGTGTGTTTACCTTAGGATTTGTATTGCTGTGATGAAACACCATGAAATCCATGGGAGTGGGGGTGGAGGGGAGGGAGGAAAGGGTTGATTTCACCTCATAGCTTGTAGCCCATCATCCACATTGAGGGAAGTCAAGGAAGGAACGTGGAGGCAGGAACTGAAACAGAGACCATGGAGCGATGCTGCATATTGGTTTACTCCTCGTGACTTGCTCAACCTGTTCTCTCATAGAGCTCAGAACCACTTGCCAGGGGTAGCACTACCCTTATGGGCTCTCATACATTAATCCTTAATCAAGAAAAGGCAGCACAGGCAATCCGATGGGACATTTTCTCCATTGAGTTTCCTCTTCCCCAAATGACTCTAGTTTGTGTTGAATTGACATAAAACTAGCCAAAACAGGACCTTTCCACCAACACCCAGACTCTCCCCAAGAGCTTAACTTTCAAACATAGGACCTTTATCAAGTTTATCTCAAGATATTTCTAATCAGTGTTACTAAATATCTAAGGCCACTTCACCTACTGCCCTTGGCAAGTGACTAGGCTGTCTCCCTAGTCTGGTCAGTCTTTGACACCAAGCATCTCTATTGTCTACCTCCTTTTATAACACATGCCCTAGAAATAATAGGATTAAAGAAGGTCCTCGGACTTTTGGAAGGAAGAAATTGCTAGACTGGGTACTGCTACTGGGCCTCTAATTGGGGTAGAAATATGGTGTCATGACAATTCCTATTCGTAAATGCTTACAGGTTGGTGCTGAGTTGTCTCTGCTAATGAGTTCTGTAGGACACACCTTTCTCATTTAGTCTATGCCTCCCTTTTCTCCCATCACTACTTAAAACCAGCCCTGCTACTAAACTGTTTACGCAATACTGGTGATTTCCAAGCTTCCTTATTTGCATCGCCTTCGGGCGCTGGCAGAACGGCACTGCTGTTACCAAACGGTGCTTTGCCTGTGTATGTGACAGAATGTTGTAGAAGTAGAATTTTTTTTTTTTTTTTTTTATTAACTTGAGTATTTCTTATATACATTTCGAGTGTTATTCCTTTCCAGGTTTCGGGCAAACATCCCCTCCCCTCCCTTCTTTATGGGTGTTCCTCCCCATCCTCCTCCCTTGCCGCCCTCCCCCAACAATCTAGTTCACTGGGGTTCAGTCTTAGCAGGACCCAGGGCTTCCCCTTCCACTGGTGCTCTTACTAGGATATTCATTGCTACCTGTGAGGTCAGAGTCCAGGGTCAGTCCATGTATAGTCTTTAGGTAGTGGCTTAGTCCCTGGAAGCTCTGGTTGCTTGGCATTGTTGAGCCCCTTCAAGCTCTTGAGTTTCATTTGTTCTAGGCATCTAGGGTAATTCAAGCATTTGGGCTAATATCCACTTATCAATGAGTGCATACCATGTGTGTTTTTCTGTGATTGGGTTACCTCACTCAGGATGATATTTTCCAGAGAGGGTAGAGCTGACCATGCTCAAACAGCTATCGGTGGGTCAGCCTGTCTCCCAAGGTAGCCCGTCTGGATGAATCAGGAAATCTGAGGAAGAAGAAACGGCAGGCTTGTGCATAGCCCCAGCAGTTGTACTCTCCAAGCCTCCTATAAAAACTCCAAGTGTCCCCCACCCCTTTCACAGGTACATCTTCCCCGTGGGAGAGTGTCTGTCCTTCACTGTTTGAAACGAATAGTCCAGTCTGTTGACATCAGCCTCCAGCGTCTTTTCTGCCTCCCGTGTCTTTAAGTTGCTTGGGAAATCTAACCGTAGGCCAACCATTGAAATGACCAATTTTGGGGAGTTTATACAGGAGGAGTTGAATGGCTGGAGCCGCAGGCCTCAAATCCTCCTCCCTGAGGATAAGGGTGCCCATTGGACTGAGCTGTGGGGTACGGTAGGAGGTTAGTATGCCTGAAATGACTGGTGCTCCCCATACACATCAAACTGCATAGTTCTTCATAGAATTCATGCTCAGAAAGAGTGGCACCAGTGTTCTTGGTTGGGGGGCCATCCCCAGCCATGGGCAGGTGACATATTGGTGGGTTTTAACCACTCTGAACTTCTTCTAAGCTCCTGAAAAATCTGCTCTGTCGTCTGGAGCTTATTCATCACACGTCTCATACATCGGACTTTGCGCTGATCTGAGAGCATACTGGAGAGAACAAGGGAAGGGAGGAAGACTGATTTTGTTCATGCTTTTGGGCGGTTCAGTCTGTGAATGAAAGTGCCTGGTAAGAACTGCCCCTTATGCTGAGACTTCTGCAAGGCTGACTCAGGGGAACTTGTTCCAAGTCCAGAGCCAGTTATCCTGTGCCATCTACTTATCTCTCTCTTTTTTTTTTCTTTCTTTTTTTCAGAGCTGGGGACCGAACCCAGGGCCTTGCGCTTGCTAGGCAAGCGTTCTACCACTGAGCTAAATCCCCAACCCCTACTTATCCCTCTTAATAGACATTTATTACCCTTCTTTATCTTGACTTCTCTGCAGAAACATTAGTTTCTCACCAACCCAAGAAATAAGAATGCAGTCAGATAGCATGTGTGGGGGATGGGCAAGCCCCCCAACTTACCAAAACCTGCCCATTCAGTGCATCCATCAAAGAATTTTAAAAATGGGTTGACTTATGACCTTCTTCATTGAGTTTCTATTAAAACTTCATGAGGGGGGGGGGCTGAGGAGATTGGCTGCTCTTCCCAAGGTCCTGGGTTCATTTCCCAGCAACTACATGGTGGCTCACAACCATCTGTAATGGGGTCTGATGCCCTCTTCTGGTGTGTCTGAAGACGGCGACATACATAAAATAAATAAATCTTAAAAGGAAGCTTCATGAGATTGCTACTTCATTAAATCATGGTATTTGGGAAATACCTAAATCTGTGTTTTCAGGCCATGGTCATTCATTTTTGGCTCTGGAATAGATCATCTCTTGTTCCTTGGAAGTGAGAGCTGTTTCTGTGGCAGACAAGTCCATTACTTCTCCAGGCACCTGAGAGTGTGTGGCACGTGGCAATCTTCACTTCGTGGCTGTCAGGAAGCAGAGGAAGAGAGAGACAAAGAAGCTCCTGGAACAAGGCATTGTGGGATAAAAGACGACCCCAGTGACCTGCTTCCTCTCAGCCCCAGTGACCTGCTTCCTCTCAATACAGCGCCACCAGCGGGGGACTGAACATTCAGTACATGAGCCAGTGAGGCTATTTTGTATTCAAACCACAGCACAGACACCCTCCTTAGAAAGACTAGGGTACTGCTTAACTACCTGGCCTGTAAAAGCAAGAGAAACCAGAGGTTTACTCAGGCTTCCCCTACCCACACCCCAGGCCTTTGATGCCTTTATCTGACATAGCACAAATCCTGAGACTCTGTGCTGAGACTTGGTGACATCAGAAATTTCATTAGGAGCTCTCTGTAAGGAATCAGCTATTAGTTAATGTTTACGTTTGTTTTTAAAAAGAAGGAGCAAGATTACTAACCCTAAAACATTGTTTTTCTTTATTTTTATTGCATATCTATTTCCTTCACTTAAACAGCATACACTTAAAGCCCCAAGGCTGAGAAGTCTCTGTGTTTGGTAAGATGTTTGCTGTGCAAGCACGAGGACACGAGTTCAGATCCCCAGGAGCCATATACAAAGCCAAGTGTGGGAGAACATAGCTGTAATCCCAGAATCGAGGGAGTGGAGACAGGAGGATTGTTAGAATTCACTGGTCAGCCAGATTAGTCAGATCTGCAAGCCCCTAGGTTCAGTGAGAGACTCGGTTTCCAGAGAACAGGATGGAGAAAGAGAGAAGCAGCTGCTGTCTGCTGTTGATCTCTGCTCTCCATGCATGAGTGCACATGGCTCACAGGATTATAGATCATGCTCGTGCGTGCACACACACAGACACACACCTCCCCCTGTACCTTTGTTTGTACCTGTTAAGCATGAGCTGTCCTTCCAACACTGCTTCCAGCTATGCTTGTAACAGTCTAATGGCCATTTCTCGATTTATGTAGTTTGCTATCTGAGATTCTATCTATCTATCTATCTATCTATCTATCTATCTATCTATCTATCTATCTATCTTCAATAATTAGCTTTTTCACAAACCCACTGACATGCGTATTTCTTATCCTTTATTTACACACACCGCACACACTGTTTTGATGGTCATTTTTCTTTTTAAAGATTTATTTATTTATTCTATGTAAGTACACAGTACACTGTTGCTGTCTTCAGACACACCAGAAGAGGGCATCAGATCCCATTACGGATGGTTGTGACCCACCATGTGGTGGCTGGGATTTGAACTCAAGACCTCTGGAAGAGCAGTCAGTGCTCTTAACCACTGAGCCATCTCTCCAGCTCGATGGCCATTTTTTTTTTTGATTCATGTAATTCTCTATTGGATATATATATATATATATATATATATATGTCTATAGATATATATATCCAATAATATAATAATTAGCTTAAAAAAGCCCACTGACATGCATATTTCTTTTTTTTTTCTTTTTTTTTTGGAGCTGGGGACCGAACCCAGGGCCTCGTGCTTGCTAGGCAAGCGCTCTACCACTGAGCTAAATCCCCAACCCTGACATGCATATTTCTTATACATCACTAACAGATGTATACGTATATTTTGGCAGTGTTCAGGATGGAGCACAGGGCTCAATTGTGCTAGGCAAGTGCTTTACATTTCTTCCATTTTGTTTGTTTATTTAGTCAGGGTCTCACTGAGCCAAACTAGACTCTAAATCTCTAGGTAGCTGAAGATGACCTTGAACCCCTGACCTACTGCATTCACTTGCCGAGTGATGGGACCGCAGGCTTGTGACAACATGTCAGATTCAGGCAGTCCTGGGCGTGTGCTAGGAAGGCACCAGCTGAGGTACATCCCAGTCTCATTTCTCCCATTTCAGACTTAGGGTGACTCTGAGATTAAGCAATGTTCATGTTTTCTTCCCTGAATGTTTATTTGGAATAGATAGACATCCGATAAATATGAATTACAATTTACAGTAAGAGACCTTATTAGTACAAAACAATCTCAGGGACTTATCTTTTGCTTCGCCCGACCTCAAGCTTACTAACATCTACTTGTAGGTCAGAGAATCAGCATAAGATACTCTCCGAAGCAAAGAAGACACTAATTTGATTGCTTGATAAAAATCCACCTTTGGAATTGTGACATAATCCCTCCCCTGTGAAAAACAAGCTCCACTCCCCCAATCTCAAAGAAAATAATCAATTCAAAGCACGTGTTACTGCTTACGAGACCATTTGAGTCACCAAGCCTTTAAGTCCGAGCACTTGGGAGGCAGAGGTAGGTGGATCTCTGACTACAAGGGCGGTCTGGTTTATAGAGTTCCAGGACAGCCAGAAGCCCAGTTGATCAATAGCATTTATTTCAGTTTGTCCCAACTCCTAGGGAGTGAATCTTTGAACTTAAAATTGGATCAACCTCCTATTTCCCCACAAAACACAAATGGGCTTTAAATGAAAACACTTTTTTTCCACTTGCTAATCAATTTTCTCAGGGTCAAAGTTCTGGCTACCACAAATGTTAGCTAGCAGGAGGCTTCCTGCAGGCAGGAAGCTAATCAGTAAGAATATCTGATGGCAAGAAGAAGGGAATCTCCGATCTAAAGAAACAGTTTTAGGCTGGGCGGTGGTGGCACAGCCCCTGAACCCCAGCAGCTGGGAGGCAGAGGCAGGCAGATCTCTGAGTTCCAGGCCTGCCTGATCTACAGTGAACACCAGGGCTACACAGAGAAACCCTGTCCTAACAAACAAACAAACACACACAAAAGAAGAAGAAGAAAGAAGAAAGAAGAAAGAAGAAAGAAGAAGAAGGAGGAGAAGGAGAAGGAGAAGGAGAAGAAGAAGGAGCAAAGGAGAAGAAGAAGAGGAAGGAGAAGGAGAAGGAGAAGGAGAAGGAGAAGGAGAAGGAGAAGGAGAAGAAGGAGAAGAAGAAGAAGGAGAAGGAAGAGGAGAAGGAGGAGAAGAAGGAGAAGAAGAAGAAGAAGAGGAGGAGGAGGAGGAGGAGGAGGAGGAGGAGGAGGAGGAGGAGGAAGAGGAAACATCTTTAGGAAAGCTGAGTTGGGGGGCAGATTATACAGGAGATGGGTGAATGCTAACTGGTGACTGACTGCCTGCCTACTCATGTCTGAAGGTTAGTGGCCAAAGGACTCACAACTAATCCTAATTCCTGGTGAGAAGATGATTTTCAGTTACTCAAATCTTAAAAACACAGATGTCCATTTCTTCATTTATTCTTTTTTTGAAATTTATTTTTACTTTATGTTAATTGGTGTCTTGTCTGCATGTATGTCTGTGTGAGGGTGTCGGGGTCCCCTGCAACTGGAGTTATAGATAGTTCTGAGCTGCCATGTGGGTGCTGGGAATTGAACCTGGGTCCTCTGGAAGAGCAGCCAGTGCTGTTGACCACTGAGCCATCTCTCCAACCCCTCATCTATTCTTTTAAAATTGTTTGCTTCTTTGTTTGTTTATGGGTTTTCAAGACAGGGCTTCTTTGCATAGTTGGGCTGTCCTGGAACTCTGGAGAGCAGGCTGGCCTTGAACTCATAGAGATTCATATGCCTCTGATTCCCCAGTGCTGGGATTAAAGGCGTGTGCCACCACTGCCCAGCTCAAGTATTGTTACTATTCTTTTTAAAATTATGTGTGTGTCTGTGTGGAGGTTTCTGCATGTGATTACAAGCGCCCGTAGAAGTCAGAGGGATTGGATATCTTGGAGTTGGAGTTACAAGTGGTTGTGAACTGCCAGATGAGGGTGCTGGGAGCCGGACTGAAGTCCTGGGAGGAGCGGCAGGCGCTCTTAACTGCTGAGCCATTACCCAAGCAGCCCCACTCTTGTCAGTGGTTAGTGTCAGTTCTTGACATAGTACACGCTGTCTGGCTAGAGGGTGTAGCTAGCTGCCCTAGTCCTCTTACTGATCACCAAATTCGAGGTAATGAAAGAAAAACAAACTTCCCCTAGATGTTGTGAAAGATAAGGTCAGGGCAGGTTAAAAACCGCAGAACAGAGATCTGGCAGCTTACAAAGATTATCTTCCTAGGCATAGGGGACCCCCGTAAGGGCCATTTACTGTAATTTGATAGAGGCCAGAGGGTTTTCTTAGAGGGGCAGGCATGTTGTATACATTTTAAGCAACTGAACACATTTCAAGTCACAACCTCTCTAGCCTTAAATGCACAGAGAGAGAGAGAGAGAGAGAGAGAGAGAGAGAGAGAGAGAGAGAGAGAGAGAGAGGCAGGGCAGATGCTTTTAATCCCATTGTTTGGAAGTATGAGGCAGGCAGATCCCTTGAATCAAAGGCCTTCCTGGTGGTCAACGTAGTGAATTCCAGGCCTGACGGAACTGTCCCACGAGACTTTGTCTCAAAAAGTAAAACAAAACGCAACAAAAGAATGACTCCAATCAGGTGTGAATATGGATGGGGTGGGGTTGGGGGGGTGAATGGAACAATGACTCATGAGGTCTAACCCTAGACAAAGATCCACGGGTGACCAAGGAATGCTTAGACTGGGGTAGTCTTCCCCAGGAAAGAGAACACCAATACTAGGTTAGCCCTGAAAACATAAACACACAAGTGACATTATATATCCTGAGCGGGTTGTATTTACATACTTAGAAACACACATACATATATAACGACTATTAAAAACAGAGACTGTGGGGTTGGGGATTTAGCTCAGTGGTAGAGCGCTTGCCTAGGAAGCGCAAGGCCCTGGGTTCGGTCCCCAGCTCCGAAAAAAAGAACCAAAAACAAAACAAAACAAAACAAACAAAAAAAGCCAAAAACAAAAAAACAAAAAAACAAACAAACAAAACAGAGATTGTGAATTTGAAAGAGAGCAAGGAGGGAGGAGGTATACGGGAAGGTTTTCAGAGAGGAGAGGGAAAGCAGAAATGAGGTTACTTGTGACCTCGGTGGTGGTGGTGGGGGACCCTAAAAAGAGAAAAAAATATTTTTAAAGGAGCACAAGTTTGCTTATCACCGGTTTACTTGCTCCACCCTGCCTGCCCCAGCAAGGTCACCTGTTAGCTCATCTTTCTCAGGGCAGCTAGACCACAGCATTTTTTTTTTTTTTTGCGAACACGCCCCCTTTTCCCGTGGAAAGTGAGGGGGAACGGGTGTCTCTATCTCGGAGGTTCTAGCTCCCCGGATTCTTATCTCTTTGCAGACTCTGTCCTTCCCTTCATAAACCGAGGGGGTCCAACCTGAAGCTTGTCTTGTGCAACTGCGGGGTTTAGGGGCCCTCCAGGAGGGCGGGGCGGAGGGGAGGGGCGAGCGCCTTGACGCAAGAGGCTCGGGCCAATGAGAACGCCTCGCGGTGCCGGCAGAGTCGCCCCGCCATAAAAAGAGAGGCGCGGCGGGGCTCCCCAGCTGGCGGCTGCCCTAGACTCCGAACCTCATTCGGTGCTGAACTCCTGTCCCGGTGACAGCCACAGGTCACGGCCGCCAGCTAAGCCGAGCCGCAGCGCTTGGTAGCACCTTAGGCTGTCTCGGGAGCAATCGCGCCGGGTCCATGGAGAAGCCGCGGGGTGTAAGGTGCACCAATGGGTTCCCCGAGCGGGAGCTGCCGCGGCCCGGGGCCAGCCGACCTGCCGAGAAGTCCCGGCCGCCCGAGGCCAAGGGCGCACAGCCAGCCGACGCCTGGAAGGCAGGGCGGCCCCGCAGCGAGGAGGATAACGAGCTGAACCTCCCCAACCTGGCGGCCGCTTACTCGTCCATCCTGCGCTCGCTGGGCGAGGACCCCCAGCGGCAGGGGCTGCTCAAGACGCCCTGGAGGGCGGCCACCGCCATGCAGTTCTTCACCAAGGGATACCAGGAGACCATCTCAGGTCGGTACGTGCGCCGGGGTGTGTGAGGCGCCGGAGGCTGGTTCAGGAAGCAGGGGCAGCTCCGGGAACTTTCCCGAGTTGCTTCACTTTTGGCGCACCGAGCTGAGCTGTCACGTCCCAGCCCCGTCTGTGGCCCCGGAGCCTCCACCTGGCCGAGGCGAGGGCCCCTTCCTGGGTCGTGTGGCTGGCACTCAGGGCTCTGGGGAGGGTGGCCCGCGAGTGCATAGCCAGGTGGGAAGGAATGTGGGACCCTCTCACCCCCGCGCCCAGGGTGCGATGAGGCACGTGCAGCACCCACCTTCCCCACGTAAGGATCCGGTGCACACTGGTTGAAGGGACGCGTCTGGAGATCCAGCGCTTTTTGGCTGAAGCCAGGTTTCCGTTACACCCAGTAAGCCTGGTAAAGTTAGGTACTTGTAATGGGGCGGAGGACTTCTTCGGAGAGTTGGAATTCCCATCCGATTAATTCAAGTTTAGGACTTGACCAAAATTTGACATAATTCTGGATTCAGATTTACACACAGTTTGAGGTGTGGACTTTCTTGAGCTAGAATTGCTTGTTCCCCCAAAAGAAATAAAGGGATCACCTGCTGCTACTCCGAGGGTCCCGGCTCTCTGGACCCGGGATTCCATGCTTGCGTGCCCCCTCCCCCCTCTAAAATCGGCAGTCCGAGCCTGCTGGCAGCAAGTCTTTCCCAGTCAGTGATGAGGAGTTGTGGGTACTGAGGCTGGGTGAAGAGGAAGTGGAAAATGACGAGGGCCTTGCTGCCTATTTAGTAAAGCAGTGTTGGCCTTTATTTTAAAAGGAGAAGCTTCTGGTTCCTTTGGCTGATTTCAGCGGCCTTATTTCCAGTTTAGGTTGGGGCATCTCTGTGACATGTTTCTTTGCCTCCACCACTACTCAAAAAAAAAAAACAAAAACAAAAAACAAAAACAAAACAAAACAAAACAAAAAAAAAAAAAACAAAAACAAAAACAAAACGGAAACAAAAGGTACTGTTTTTGAAAGGTGGTAATCCTGTCTGTTCTGTCATCTTCCTGAAGGCGTTGAGAGATTGAGAACCCGTCCTTGAAAGAACATTATTTCTGCCCAGCCTTCCCCCACCTCAAAGGAAGGGTGGGAGATCAGAGCCTGAGAAGGGCGGGGCCCCAAAGGAAACGAAACTACTTCCTAATAATTCGAGGAAGTGGACTCAGATCTAGTTCTGAGTCTGGGTTTCACTGTTTTACATAGATTTGATGGTGAAAGTTTGAACCTCAAAAGCAGAGTTTGAGAATGCAAAGAGGGGAGACCAATCACTGTGGTTTTTCTGAGAGTTCAGTGTCTGGGAGCGTTAGCGTGTTTGACCGTCCAGATGTAGCCAGGAGGAGCATCTTGACAGAGCCTTGTTCATTCTGTCTCTTGACACAAAAGGTGGCCCTCAATGGCATCCTTCGGCTGAGTCCCTCCCTCCTGAGGATCTCATTACTCCAAGGGAGAGGAGTTTCTAGCGTGTGATTTGAGAGCTGATAGCCATGGGCTTACTTCTCAGGAGCTGAGATTCAGCTAAAGAAGCCTAAGGGCTCCAAAGTATCCTCCATTCCAATTTATTCATAAAAGGTCCACTGACTGACCTAGAGACAAGATCTGACAGCTGAGAAGACAGGGCTAGTGAGAGGCATCCTAATGGCTATGGAATTTGCTTTTCCAGCGATAGCAATGTTCTGGGACTAGACAGGTGACAAGTTACACGGCATTGGGATTGCTACTGAAGTGCATGCTTTACAAATGGTTAAAAGGAAGAATCTTATAGATGCTCTACCACAACAAAAATCACTGCTTATTTGAACGTTTTTGGTCACCATCAATTGAATTTTTCAAACGTAGCATTGGCTGGCACGGATGCCAGGTAGGTAGGTAGACCAGATGACTCTAGAACTAGGAGATCTGCCTACCTCTGCCTCTGTCAGGCAGGGATTGAAGGTGTTAGCTACCATGCCCACCTCAATTGAATGGTCTGGGCTAACCCTGAACTTTGACATTAAGCATTATTCTTTTATCCTCACAATGAGGAAGCTGAGTGGGAGGTTATATACGGTGGGAACTAGGCAGTATGGCCACCGGTCAGTAGGTACTTCCTCATGTTGCAATACAGCTAGATGAATCAGTGTACTTTTCTAACAAGCATGTGGACAGAGAAAGGTGCGGACTGGCTACGGTCAACTTGTCACATGTAATAAAGTATAGTGAAGGTAAATGCTTAATTCAATTTTTACATAATGTGTAATTTTCTATTTCATAGGCATTGGTATTTTGCCTTTGTGTATGCCTACATGAGGGATTGGATCTCCTGGAATTGGAGTTGCAGTTGTGAGCTGCCATGTGGGTGCTGGGAATTGAACCTGGGTCCTCTGGACCTGGTGTTCTTAGCCACTGAGCCATCTCTCCGGCCCCAAATGTTTAGTTTTAAATGTTTTTTTTTAAAAGATTTATTTATTATATTTATTATATAGAAGTACACTGTAGCTGTCTTCAGACACCGGAAGAGGGCATCAGATCTCATTACAGATGGTTATAAGCCACCATGTGGTTGCTGGGATTTGAACTCAGGACCTCTGGAAGAGCAGTCAATGAATGCTCTTAACCACTGAGCCATCTCTCCAGCCCCCTTGAATGTTTTTATTCTTCAAGAATTCCATTCATACCCGAGTGGAGATAGCAGTGACACATATCTTTAATCCCATCAGAGGCTTGTGGATCTCTGAGTTCGAGGCCAGCCTGGTCTAGGGAGTGATTTCCAAGGACAGCCTGGGCTACACAGAGAAACCCTGTCTCAAAACAACAAAGAATGTCGTTCATGCGTACAATGTATTTAGATCAGATTCATCCCTCACCCCTTCTATCTACTCATATCCTTCTGCCCCCCACTCTCCCTTCCCTTCCTGCCCTTCCCTTTCCAACTTTCTGCCTTTTAAATGTTGTATTTATTTTTAAATAAATTTATATTTATAAATTTAAATCCATGAAACCTATGGCATCTATACTCATGGTTATGTGGCCATCCACAGGACTGTATTTGACCTGCTAGGAGTCACCCCCTTAAAGAAACTGACTGTTGCTCTTCAAGTGAGACAGAGCCTAGGGAGTAGGGCCTGTGACCCTCTCCACCCATCCATGCTGAGTTGACAAATAACCAAATTATTTTTTCCAAAAAAGATAATAACAATTTCCTAATTTCAAAAAAAATTTTTTTATTTAGCATGTATGAGTGTTTTGCCTTCCTGTGTGTATGCACATCGCATGTATACAGGGGCCCTCCAAGGCCAGAGGAATGTGTCCGATCCCTTGGAACCAGATCTTATATGTAAGAACTGAGGCAGCCCTTGAGAGTCTGATTTTTTTTTTTTTTTAGAGCTTATGGACAACCAGGGATCTAAATTGTTTGTATGCCTGGTGCTTTATTAATTCCTTGCTGACTTAGGGCACACATTATTTAATACTCTCTGTGTTTTCCCTTCTCTTGCAGCTTTTCTGTTCATTTCTTGCCCCTGGGAGTTTGTCATTTTCCCACCTCCCTCCCTGTCACACCTTTCTCCTTCCAGCACCTGCCTTTCCAGGGGAGTGACTCTGGTCATCTGTGACAGGGCTGCCTGCCTACCAGTCTCCCTCTGGTTGTCACTGCTGTATCTTGTGGGCTAGCAGCTCTCCTCGGCACGTATCCTAGGACTCTGGCATCTCTAACCCTGGGGTCTCCGAGGCACTCTAGGCCTTCACCTTCAGAGTTTCACACAGTGGCCTCATCTTCGCCTCCTTGCAGGGACAGCCCTGACATACACCTGGCCTCAGTGGCTTTCCTTAGTTGTGGAGGGGCGATTCCATAACTCCTGTCATTGACTCTAAAGCCAGAAACGTGGCTGAAGCTACCAAGCTCTGCTGCTTTCTCTATTGAATGGTTTCCTCTACTGTCTAAGTTCGGCTGTCCTGGAACCAGTTGTGTACACCAAGCTGACCTTGAACTCAAAGATCTGCATGCTCCTGTATTAAAGGTATTTATTACCATGCCTTGACCTAAGCTGTTCTTTAATTCCTTTTCACAAGATGGATGCTTAGCTGGGTAGGGTCTTTCTATGCTTCTAGTGTATATCGGCCCAGGATATAATTACCATCTCAGAACTACAGGGAGGAGCATAGTGTGGAGACTCTAGATTAGAGCAAGACCAAAACCAGTTGGACACACTCAAAACTACACCTCCATGGCTGATGTCAAAATGTCCTTTAGATCTCTAATTTCTCTCAGTTGTGTTGACTGCAGCACACTTCTTCCTCTTGGAAGTACGTGATCTGATTTTTTTTTTAAAAGGGGATTACAGTTACTAGATTTTATGAATCTCAGAAAAGACTTTGAACTTTGGACTTTTAAACACTGTTGAAACTGAGAACACGGGGACTTTTAAAGTTGGATTAAATACGTTTTGCATTATGATATGGCGACAAGCCTATGGGGGGGAGGGCAGGGAGTGGAATGTGCTGGTGGTTGGAATAGGTGTAGCCCTCCATAGACTTGTGTTTGAATGCTTGACCCATAGATATGGTGCTATTAAGAGGCATGGCCTTTGTTGGAGGAAGTGTGTCACCACGGGGCAGGCATCGAGGTCTCCTATGCTCAAGCTCTGCCCGGTGTGGTGCACAATCTCCTGCCTGCACATCCAGACGTAGAACTCTTGGCTCTTCCAGCATCACATCTTCCTGCATGATGCCATGCTTCCTGGAATGACAGTAGTACACTAAGCTGCCGAAACCGTAAGCCAGCCCCAGTGAAATGTTTTTCTTTATAAATAGGAGTTGTTGTGGTCATGGTGCCTTTTCACAGCCATAAAACCCTAAGACAGTTGAACTCTAAACAGTGACAGCTAAAGGGTGAAGGTAGATAAGAAATGATATTTAATAGGCAGTTGTGAGTGCCGGGGTCTGAACGTGGGTCCTCTAGAAGAATAGTACATGCTCTTGACCTCTTTCCAGTCTCAAAGTAGTTCATCCTATATCATGGATGGAAGGTAAATTCATGCCCTTGTTTTTAACATATATATTATAAGGCCTGTGGAGATGGTTCAGTTGATAATGTGCGTACTGAATAACTGAGTTTGATTCCTAGCACCCACATAAGAAAGCAAGTGAGGTGGCATACTTGTGTTATCTTAGCACCGAGGAGGTAGAGACAGGAACCCTGGGGCTTACTGGCTACCTAGACTAGCAAAACTGGCAAGCTCCAAGTTCATAGTGGAGAGACTGTCTTAAGAGACGAGAAACTGAGGGGAATACCTGACATCACACACATGCATGTGCACACACGCACACAGACACATAGACAGACGCACAGATGCACAGACACAAGACACACATATATGTCACATCAGATAGATATACACAATACATGATATGTACACACCCATACATAAATACATACAGATCATACATACACACACACACACAGAGACACACTATACACCACTGGTCACAGACACACACACACACACACACACACACAGATCACACACACACACACACACACACACACACACACACACACACACACACACACACACACACACACCCACACAACCACACACACACACACACACACACACACCCAGTTCATATAAGGACTGAAATGTCAATGAATAAACATGTGGCACACTTAAATCTTGACTCACTAATCATTTCTGTTAATTTCGTTAGTGGATTATTAAATATAGAGCTTGTTTGTTTCCAGGATGAGCTCTGTGAATGAAGAGGAAATCAGAAAGCTGTCACTACAGTAGTTTTGTAGATCAGAGCCATCAAGACTAGAGGAGAAAAGCCAGGAGTGGGGAGGTACAGGTACTGCATGGAACACTGGAATGACAAACACGCTTTTTCTGTTGTTGTGAAGAGGCAATTTATAGAGGACATTGAAGTGGTGGCTTTATAGTTTCAGAGGGTGAATCCATGACCATCACAGAAGTGAGTAGAGCAGCAGGCGGGCAGGCAGGCAGGCAGGGTACTAGAGGCAGAAGTTGAAAGCTTTAAATCTTATTCTCTGGTTGGAGTCAGAGAGAGGGGGAGGGGGCAGACAGACAGACACCCTGAGAAAGGGACTGGGTCTGACATGGCCTCTTAATCTCAAAGCCTTTGCCCAGTGTCATACCTTCTCCAACAAGGCCACGCCTCCTAATCCTTCCAAAAAGGTTCCAGTTCCAAGCAACTGGGGACCAAGCATTTAAACATGAGCCTATGCAGGGGTCGGGGGGAAGCATTCCCATTCAAACCACTACCACAGCGTCCATACTGATCCTAGTTTCTTAGGCTACCAAAGAAAACACAACAGCTGGGGATTATACAGTCTTGGGTGCCAGGTCTGAAAATGAACCAGCAAACCCTAGCTCCCTCGGAAACTACCGGAGTCCTTCCATGCCTCCTCCCAGTTTCCGGTTGTAGAACTCAGTCCATGTTCCTTGGTTTGAAGCCATCACTCGCTGCGGTCAGCATCCTAGCTTTTATCTCCTGGGGACACTGCTGAAGATACACGTGGTAGCGTGTCTCATCTGAATTTGTTGAGTTACACCTGCAGCATTGTGTCTAATAAAACCATATTCAGAGGCACAGATCTTCATTTGAGACAGGGTCTCTCTGTAGCCCTGGCTGGCCTGGAACTCACAGAGACTAGACCAGCCCCTGCCTCTTAAATGTTGAGATTAAGGGTTTGTACTACCCAGGCTTGGAGGCATTTGTTCCAGGTATTGTGCAGAGCACAATGGGTGAAGTTGGATATGGTTTTTGCCCTCCCAGGAGGGCCTTTAGAGAAAAGAGACATTAACCAGTCATGGGGAAGAGAAATGTGGCTATAGCCACACGGTGCAGAGAGCCGTTAGTAAGGGCACTTGATGTCTTTGCCCGCTGACTTTGAGGCTTCCCTGAGACCTTGACAGGTATCACTTTGCTTTATCTTCATGATATCCCTATAGGACATGTCATATTCCCATGTTGTAGACAAGGAAACTGAGGCGCAGGGAAGACTTGCTCCAGATGGTGGCTGACAAGCAACGTGGCTTCCAGTCGATGACAGTGTTGTACTAATTTACTTGGCTTTCTTCTTCTCTTTTGTTTTTTTTTTTCTGCTGTTTGCTTGGTCTGGCCCTGGAAACTCCTCCACATCCTGGCATCTCTCCAGGTTTGTATTTGCAGCATCCTTTGGCCATTTGAGTTTAGTGTTTCAGTAAGACTGCAGTACCAAAACTGACCAGGAGAGGGCCGACATCTAATTACTGGTTTTGGGATTAGGAATCCAGGTTCCATGGCTCCTCATTCCAAGTTATGTGAAGGGAGATGTTTCTGACAGCTGTAGATTCTCCCCGGGGTCTGTGGCAGTTACACTCAGGAACGACCTAGAGTGAGGTAGTTGGGATTATCTGAACTGCTGGTGATTTTGTTATACGTAATTAAGGCCAAGGATTTACTAGACTTTTGTTTTACAGTAGAACACTTTCAGAACAAAAGGTGACTGTGGGCAATCTGTTTGAATCCTTAGCCACTTGCCTGAGAGCTAACTGATGAGCTTGATGGATACTTGACTTTGTTTCAGGGCAGACCATTCAGTGCTCTGTCTCGTTAGGATCGTTTAAAAATTATCTTTTTATTTATTTTTATTTTTTTTTGTGTGTTTTGTGTGCTTATATGTCTCTTCTCCCCATCTCTCTGTCTCTCTGTCTCTGTCTCTGTCTCTCTCTCTGTGTATGTTGTTCATGGAGGCCAAAAGAGGGTGCTGGCCAAGGTGCTGGTGTTACAGTCGGTTGTGAGCCACCATGTGAGTGCTGAGAGCCAAACCCAGTCCTTTGGAAGTGCAGGCGGTGCTCTGCTGGGCCACCTCTCCAGCCCAGGATTACGGAATAGTTCTGGTGTGCACGAGGTTAAGCCGTGTCCCCATCATGCAGCCTCAGTGACTGTCAGTACAGTACATCTGTCCTGCTTTGCCCCTCCCTGCCTCACAACCTTTCTTCACTGAATCAGCTTACAGCGAGTCCCTGATGTGTTATTTCGTAGCTAAATGTTCTGCCGATCTCTAGAACATAAGGATTTGAAAGACAGTAGTGTGTGCTCAAGTGTGAAGTTGGTCATAGCCCCTTGTTATCCAGTCACTAGCAGGTGCTTGCAGCTACTGGTCTCTCACAGGCTTCTTTGTATTAACTGATCTCGATTTAAACAAGATTCTCACATTATACTAGGGAACTCTTCCTTAAGGCCATCTCAAAAAAATTTTCTTCAAACTGAATGTCCCTGGGGTTGGGGATTTGGCTCAGTGGTAGAGCGCTTGCCTAGCAACCGCAAGGCCCTGGGTTCGGTCCCCAGCTCCGAAAAAAAGAAAAAAAAAAAAACAACTGAATGTCCCTGCCTTCTACTTCCTGTGTATCTCTCTCTCCACCTGCCTGACTCCATCTCTATGGTTTTTCTTTTCTTTCCTTTAAAAAAAAAAGATATTTATTTATTTCATGTATATGAGTACACTGTAGCTGTCTTCAGACACACCAGAAGAGGGCATCAGATCCCATTACAGATGGTTGTGAGCCACCATGTGGTTGCTGGGAATTAAACTCAGGACCTCCTGGAAGAGCAGTCAGTGCTCTTAACCGTGGAGCCATCTTCTAGGTCACTCACGTTGACTTTTTAGACTCTGGCCGAAGAAACGGCCCATTAGTCGTGCAGAATCTTCCACAGTCCTGCCTTTGTTTATTTTATTCCCAAGAGTTAGTCTATTGTAAGCCTCTCATTTCTCGTATTGCACTTATGATCAGAGTGAGAGGCTAACTCGTCTTTCAAAATAAAAACGTTTAAGTGTAGGCAAGACGGCATAGAAGGAGGCATGTGACTCTGGGGAAGCTAAGTGTCTTTCTTTTCCGGAATTAAGCTCAGTCAACCTTAAGTGTCTCAGCCAGTCTTGCCAATTACAGAGTTTCCAGCCAGCCTGTCACCTGCTGATTTAGGATCTGTTGGTGACTGCCTAGATCTGGTATTTACTAGAACTGATGAGCTAATGATCTTTGTTCCTTTTATTTTAAATGTATTTAGTTGGAATTCTAAGTGGGACTCTTGTGACTCTTTAAAAGGGGGCCCTATATATAACTCTGGCAAGAAAATGAAGCTTTAAAGATTTGTTTATTTATTATATACAAGTACGCTGTAGCTGTCTTCAGACACACCAGAAGAGGGCATCAGATCCTATTACAGATGGTTGTGAGCCACCATGTGGTTGCTGGGATTTGAACTCAGAACCTCTGGAAGAGCAGTCAGTGCTCTTAACCATTGAGCCATCTCTCCAGCCTGAAGCTTTTAAACATAAAAAAAAGCTGTGATTTTAAATGTATTTAACTCTATAATAGTAAACTACTTAACCATGCTTAATCTAGAAACTATAAAATATGACTAACATAGTAATTATTTTTCATATGTTGAGTACACTCACAAATGGAGTCAAGTGATCATCTGGGGATGACATCACCACTCATCCCGGGCAGTGGGCTGATGATAATGTAAGACGAGATGCTGGGAAGTGTTGGGAGAAACGTGAGCTGCACAACTGGAAAAGCCACACAACTGGAAATTGCCAAAGCCTCTGTAGAAAAGGCTCCTAGTAAAGGAAATCCAAAGGCCTAGGCAAACAGGAAACAGGATTGACCCCCGCTCTCCAGGAGAGAAACACACAAGTCCTACGTATAGATACATTGTTCTTTGTTGGATTGACAAACATACAGAAATTTGATACTATTTGATACTATAATATTGAAACTAGAAGAGGAAAAGCATGATGTATGTATTCAAGGTTAGGTACTGTGGGGAAATGGCTTAAATATCCATTGTCTTACAGTTGAGTGAGGGATGCGTGTGGGGATGGAAATGATTAGCAGCTCTCCACAGTTGTCCATTGAGCAATGCTAGACCTGAGGCAGTGTCTCTCCCTGAACTTGCAGCTCACTGATTGGCTAGATGGCTAGCAAGTCCCTGGAAATCCTCCTGCCTCTGCCTTTCTGTTGTAGAAAATATTAAATTTCAATCCAGAGTGTCTACCACCTTTGATCATTCATTTCTCAGATAAATGACACACATGGCCTTTATATTTCTTTCTTTTTTTTTTTTTTTCTTTCAGAGCTGGGGACCGAACCCAGGGCCTTGGGCTTGCTAGGCAAGCGCTCTACCACTGAGCTAAATCCCCAACCCGGCCTTTATATTTCTGTTTTTGTTTTTGTTTTTTTTGTTGGAGCTGGGGACTGAACCCAGGGCCTTGTGCTTGCTAGGCAAGCGCTCTACCACTGAGCTAAATCCCCAACCCGGCCTTTATATTTCTAATAAGCCCTTATTAGCACAAATGCTGGACAGATATCTACCCTCTATGCTATTAAAATCCATTTCCTCCTGATAACCCCGAGTAAGTACTTACATAGTTTCATGGCCAGCCCTCATGTCCATGCTTTCATGACTCCTAACTCATGGTGTCTTTTTCCTTTCTCCCCCTTCTCTCTCCCCTCGTGGTCTCCTACCCCAACCCTGGGAACACCATACCCTGCCTTCCTCCATTCTGCACAGGTATAGGCTATAGGAATCTTTATTTAATAGTTAGAAATAACTTGGAGGCAAGGTCACATAGTGTCACTTGTGTCTATGTGTGGACTCTTCTTGTCTTTGGGGCAACCAGGCCTTGGGGCCTCACCTAGCATTACAATATGTAGCGACAGACAGGCCAACCCCCCATCCCTCAACACCATCCCAGTGCTGAGGTGATGGCTACCATGCACAGGGTTTTATGTTGGTTCTGAGGGATCCGAACTCAGGTCCTGATGCTCACACAGCCAGCACTTTACCGACTAAGCTCCCTCTCCACCCCAAGTATTTTCTTTAAAATGTATTTGTGCATATTTTCAAGGTAGGAAATGATTAGAGCGGACTACTGTCAGGGCATATTCTAAAAATAACCTTGATTTTATAAATGTTGCTAAGCTACCTGATTCTGATAGCCCCCCCCCCCCAATATCCTAAGCAACCCATACATAAGTGAATTAACACAGTTTAACTTTATGGGTCAACCATACTTTAATAATATTTTTAACTTTTTAAGCCCATGCTTGGATTTTCAAATAAATTAAAATTACTCTGACAGCCACTGTGCGTAGCATTGGCTCAGAAAGAGCTCCAGGCTCACCTCCCTATTCAGTGGATGTGGAAAATGGCAAGAGTATGAACTATGCCCAGCCCTGTGATCAACCCTGCCAGCCAGCTTCTCCTGAAGTCGCTCTATGGCAGCTAGCCTGCAGATGCTGACCGCTGCTCCACACAGCCCTACCAGGGTTGTTCAACCAAGCCCACTCAGGGCTCAGCTCGTCCATCCCAGCCCAGTTGCCTGTGGCCCTCCACTTAGCACCGTGCATCCAGTCTTGCAGCAGCAGCTGCTACGGCTGTTCACACCGCTTCCCTGCAAACATATGCTGGAGAAATCCTCGGTCCACCGCAGTGTCTTAAAGCACAGTTACCATGCAACAGCCAAGACCCTTGGCCGGCTTCCATGTTGGCATCTGTGCCCCATCGAGAGCCAAAGCAAAAGTGGGGTGAACAGTTGTTTCTCTAATTAAAGCCACACAGCCAGGTCCTGCTGGTAAGGTCACTGGTGTGTTGTTGGGGGTTGGTGACTCAGAACCACTTCATATGCTCCAGTCAGCCTCGAGTCTCTCCTGTCTGATTGATAGGCATTCTGCAAGCCTTCCAAGCTGAAGATGTCCAGGAAGGAAGCAGTTAGCAGTGCCAAGGTGCTCAGCTGTTCATGTTGATCAGGGACCATGGATGGAAATGCATACTTCACCAAACAAAAATAGCTAAACGCCAAAATGTACTATTAGGAAATTTTGTAAAGTATAAAAAAAAAAAAAAACAAAAAAACAAAAAGGGAAAGAAGCTTTTGACTCTTAACATCCAAGTAAATCCCAGGTCTGGCAAACACTGCCTGTCCTAGATTGCTTGACTTAAAAACAATAACCCCCCCCCAAAAAAAAGTAATAAATATAAGAAGAACTCAAATATTTTATCTATATACTCTTGGGGAAAAAAGCATTCTCAGCAAAATACAAAAAATTTAAAGCATTTATTTATTCAGTTAATTTTTTACTATAGAATAACTCAGTATGATCTCCCCTCCCTTTTCCCCTCCCTTCCTCCCTCCCTCTCTTTCTTTCTTTCTTTCTTTCTCTTTCTTTCTTTCTTTCTTTCTTTCTTTCTTTCTTTCTTTCTTTCTTTCTTTTTTCTTCTTTTCTTCCTTCCTTTCTTTCTTTTTTTCTTCCTGAGAAAAAGTTTCACAATGTAGACCAGGCTAGCCTAAAACCCATTGAGACTGGTGGACCTTCCTGCTCTAGTGGACTGTTGCTGATACAGTCCAAGAGGGCAGTGGGAGTAGAGATTTAGAATGGGGTGGGGTTCGGAAGCCCTGTGAATACATACAGGGAATAAACCACACTGAACCTATAGTCAGGCAGATCAACTTTATGTAGGGTGAGTGAGCTTATAAAGTTTTAGGGGTCTGAGGGTAGAAACATCTAGGATGGGCAAAAGTCATTGGCTGGGGGCTTAGGGATCTGGTATGTCTCATCAGCATGGAGAACCTTTTCAGGGGTCTCAGGTGCTGGCTGAACAGGTTTTGTCAGGAGAAGGTAAATTGGTCCTATAAACTGAAGTAACACGACATCCCTCAGAGATGTATATAGGGGCTTAGAATTCCCCAGACGCAAGGTCAGAGAAGGAGATGGGAGTCTCCCATATTGCATGGAGCACAGAAGCTATCCAGTCATGGTGGACTTCAATGTTAATTAACAAAGTTTTCCCACAGAGACCTACCTGCCTCTGCTTCCCCAGTGTCAGGACTAAAGGCGTGTGCCACCACCACGTAGTTCTGTTTCAAGTAACAGTTTTGATAATGAGTAAGGAAGTGTAATTTGGATTATAAAATTCTTACTTTCATAAAAATTCCTCAAAATCATAGGTGCTTGAGGCTGGGACAGTTTCTCCAAGCGTCCTTGATGAACTCGGGAAGATGGTAAAATATGAGGGGAGCAGAGGTGGGTAATGGTAGGAGACTGGGGGCTGCCTAGACTCAGGCACTGGATACCGGGGGGCCAGGCAGGGCTAAGTGCAACAGGCCAGGCAGGCAGCCTAGAAGGGGCTTTGACAACTCAGTTCTAGGTTTCGAACCATACGACTTTCAAAATAGTAGCATTGAGGTTTCATTTAATACCTAACTAGCTGTTGTGAGGGGACAGTCCAGTGTGAGAAACACACACCGACCAGGCTCATTCAAACCCAAGACTAACAGACCCGCAGTTCCGTTGGCTGTGTAAGCAGTCTTTATGGAGAGACTGGATTCACCACCGCAAACGTGCCCTGGGATTAGAGAGACAGACGCGTGTGTGGTTCTGTCCCAAGACTTCAGCATCGCTTGCATATATTGCAGTGACCCCATAAGACTGTAATGGAGTGAAAAAACCCCTGTCGATCAGGACAACCCACGACTGCTGTGTGTCAGGCTGCGACGCTGCCAGTAGGCTAGAGTAGGTAAGCCTTAAACAGTAAATAGACTATATGTATAAAAATGTAACATTAACATCGAGTGATGTGCAAGCGTACAGTAAGTTGTGTAAGCGTGTTCCATGGCAGAGTAACACACTGTTCAATGATTCGCTTCGCTTCGCGGAGTTCTATCATAGCCAGGCATGATACCCAGTATTCGGGGAAGTGAGGCCTGGGCTATGTGAGACTCTATTTCAAAAAACCAAAAGCATATTCTCATCATTAAGTAGTGTAGATTTGACTTTTGAACACAGGAAGGTAAGCGCTTACACACGACCCTGTTCCTCAGTTAGCTCTATGCTTACTGACATGTCTATGAAGTTGTCCTTATTTTATTTTATCTTATTTTAATACTCCCTCACCTGACTGGATTCTTAAATATATTCCCCACTTCACGGTGAGAGAACCGTGGAATTGGCTTAAGAATGTAAGACCTTTGGGGGCTTTGAGTCACCATGTTAAAAGTCCAACAACCTTGAGGCTTTTGCTCTGTGGGGATGTCTTGAGCTCGTGAAGCACTGCTCGCTGGTGTGTGAGAGTAAAAGCCCTAGATGGAGAAGAGATGAGGCCAGACGTCTGCTCTGGGCCCTGTCTCATTGCTGGCCCATAAGATAGATCTATGGTCCCAATAAACTGTGCTTTAGAACACTCACTTCCCCTTATGCAGCGGGGCAATCTTAGATGAGGGTAAGTAGACTTGTTTTGTTCAGAGTAAAGGGAGAGCCTTGAAACTGTTTTAGGCTCTAGATTTAAACTTGTGAATTACCAGCGGACAGAAGGCTGGCACTTGGAGTGTGCCTGCATTTTATGGTTCTTTTTTTTTTTTTTTTTTTTTTTTTCGGAGCTGGGGACCGAACCCAGGGCCTTGCGCTTCCTAGGCAAGCGCTCTACCGCTGAGCTAAATCCCCAACCCGTGCCTGCATTTTATGAAGGAGGAGAGGGAGCTGGGGGTGGTGGTGGGGACCCAGGATGTTTGTTAGTGGACAGTGTGAGAGAACTCCCAAGCTGAATTCTGGAGTCTTGTGTTTAACTTTGTCTTGGTGCATGGTGTGACAAGGGTACTATGTAAATGCCAAGGCCCGGATGGAGCATTCCTTCTCGTAGCCTGTAACCCCAAGCTTTGAGTCTGAGTAACCATGATGCCAGGGGACCCAATGACGTAGTGCTGTGGGCCTTCCGAGCTTCTCTGATGCTAGTGACACAATTTTTTTTTTCTCAAATGGGATGGACTTATCCTTTTGGTTTTTCAAAACAGGGTTTCTCTGTGTGGTTCTGGCTGTCCTGGAACTCACTCTTTTAGACCAGGCTGGCCTTGAACTCACAAAGATTCATGTGAGTGAATTAATAATCCCCAACTGCTGGGATTAAAGGTGTGCACCACCACCATCTGTCGATAAACAACGCCTTTAGGTGATTTAATTCTGGGCAAGAGCAGAGTCCCCATGCCTAGGGTTCTATTGCCCCCGCCTGCCTGGGCTCTGTTCTTCCCCTTATCTTTCTCTCCAGACAGGATGTAGACCCTGCTATATCTTTCCTGTCCTTCGATGATTGCTCATTCAAGGCTCCAAAGCCATCTTTTATCAAGTTTGAACGCTGGAAGATAAGTCAAGTCTTGCACCCTGGCCTTGAATGCCATTCCCGTGCCCAAAATTAATGGTAAAGACAAGATAGAAATTTCTTGTGTCCTTCCCTTTTGCCCCTCTCCCTGGCAAAACAGGTCTGCTTGTCCTAAATGTGCACACACATAACATGGAGGAGGTGTGAAGGTTCCGGGTGGCAACAGCGGTGCTCCCCTAAGAGTATGGTAGTGTCTAGGAGCTTTTCAGAAATGAGATTCGCAAGCCCACCCGGACCTACAGAGACTGTGGATGGGATCCAGCACTTTGTGTTTTAACACAGCCACTGGGAGAGTCTGGTATCCTTGCTGCAGAAGGTGCTTAGAGAGCATCACATGTGCGCCTCGCTGTATTTTCGGGAGGGGTCCTAGCGGGCCATCGGCTTGAGGGATGGCTGCTCAGCCACGTGACTTCATCTGTCAACGCTGACAAGGGCCGTGGTGGTGTGGACAGACCTCAACTTCAGGAGGCTGTTCTGGTTTCCTTTGTGGTGGTGACTAACAGAGAACGCTCTGAGTCCCGTTTCCAGGGTTACCTTCTTGCTGCTGATAGCAGGCAGGAAATTAAAACAATCTGTGATAAAGCTTTGTTATTAACCACAGATGGCAGTTCCCAGATACCGGGAGCAAACCGTAAGTCAATATAGCTGGGGAACTTCTTTATTGAAGAAAAATGACTTGGTGAGGTCACATGTGACATGGGGGACAGTGGCGTCAGTTCTACACAAAGCATTGCCTCCAGAGGATGGCTAGGCTTTTTGGTTTGACTTTGAGCATGTGTTTATGCTCAACTCAACGGTCAAAACTACGGGGCGTGGCTGGGGAGACGACTCAGTGGTCGAGAGAGCGTTTGCTGCTCTTCCAGAGGACTCAAGTTCAGTTCCAAGCACTTCTGACTCCAGGGGAGTCAGTGTCCTGTGGACTCCACAGGAATCTGCATTCACACATGCACATGCCCCATCCCCATATACATAATTAAAGAAAAAAATCTTTAAATATGACATTGTATTTTAAAAACGGTTCATTTCCAGCTGTTTCCCTTTTTTTTTTCTTACTCGTAATCCTTTTATAAGTAATTGTTTTATTAGGCTTGTGATTTAGCCTGCTGTCATTTCTTTTGGGGGATAAATGTGTATGCTACACGTGAGGCTACATAGTATATAGTGAAAAGGAAAAGGAAAATAGTTAAATTTATTAAGGCATGGCTAACATCTTCATCTACAATGACAGTGTGAGTTGGGACAGACATGCACCCCCCCCCCAGTCAGCTACAAGGTGATGATAGGGCCACCCCCAGATTTTCTCCCTGTCAATTTGCAATTTTTTCCACTTCTGTCCTCCCAACCCGTGAGCCACCTATACCCCATCCCCCAACTATACTTTAGCCTTGACTAGAGTTTCACACCTAGAGTTTCACACCTAGGGCAGTAGTGTGTCAATTGGCTGTCTCTTCAAATTACACAAAACTGAGCTGAGGAGACTGTCATGGCCGGGAGATTCGGCCTCCTCAGACACCACTGCATATGTGATCTGTCACTGGCTGAGCGCTGCTGTTCATACAGGAGGAGCCTTTCATGTTTGTGTGACTACGCCATGCAGAGACCTTCCATACCACTGTGTGTCCACAGCTCACTGTTTTTCACTGAGTTATATATACTCCATCGTTTATACACTGCAGTCATTGCATAGCATCCCTTTTTTTAATTTTCAAAGCAATTTTAGACTTATGACAATTACAAAGATGATACTGAGGGTTTTCATAGACCATTTAACCAGCTTCTAGCCTCCCAGGCCCACGGTACAGTTACTAACACTTAAGTCAATATTGGCATAATGATGTTAACCAACATGTTTTATTCAAATTCCGATTTTAGTTTTAATTACACTTAGCTATCATATTTCACTAATCTCCTCCACACTGACAATTTTACAGCGTTTACATGTTTTTTATGACCTTAATGAATTTTTAAAAGATTACCCATGGAGCCATGCCTGATGGTACTTTTTTTTTTTTTGGTTCTTTTTTTTCCGGAGCTGGGGACCGAACCCAGGGCCTTGCGCTTCCTAGGCAAGCGCTGTACCACTGAGCTAAATCCCCAACCCCGGTACTTTTTTTTTAAAAAAAATTTATTTATGATATATAAGTACACTGTAGCTGTCTTCAGACACACCAGAAGAGGGCATCAGACCTCATCATAGATGGTTGTGAGCCACCATGTGGTTGCTGGGAATTGAACTCAGGTCCTCTGGAAGAGCAGTCAGTGCTCTTAACCGCTGAGCCATCTCTCCAGCGCCTGATAGTATATATACTCTTATCCCAGCTACTTGGAAAGCAGAGCTGAGAGATCAGTTCAAGTCAAGCCTAGATAGCTTAGAGAGGCCTTATCTACTGAAAACTCTACTAAAGTGACTTACAGTGTAGCCTATTTATTCCTCACCTTTTCTGATGATTAGACCACAGTTACAAACTATGGGTAATACCACAGAGGTGGTGTCCAATGTCATTTTGTCCTAGAAGTGGCTGAGTCACCCCTGATCCACCAATTTTCTCTACTGTAGAGGTGCCTTTTCCCCACCGTGTGCCTTGCCTAAGGTCCAACAACTAGCTGGTTCCTGCTTGGCCTCGAGGCCGACTTCTGACATGTGCTGTGTAGTTGTGAGAAGTTCGAAGATTTCCTTTGCCAGAGTCTGACATCCCTTTCTCTCTTTAGTTCATTTAGAAACGTTGGTTTGTTTTTACTCAGTCATATTTCTCCTATGACCAAAGATTTCAGATGATACTGAATGAACTCTTGGAGAAATTTAGGGTATTCTGGGAACACCAAGGAGCTATATTTAAACTGCTTTTAGAAATACAACCAAAGGTTAGGGCAGAGTATTCTGCATAGGCAGCTGCCAGAGAAGGGGTATTTACTTAGAGAATGACAGAGCTCGCCCCTGCTCCCTTCATATCCCTATTGGTCTGTGTGTTTAAACCTTGCACACGTCCATCCTTGCTGGCCACACTAGTGACTCCCCTACCAGTCAGTCCAAGTGACCTGATGCAAACAGAGGCTTATGTGTGACTCAGTACCTGAGCCCCTGAAGGTCAGGCAGTGGGGGTGGGTGTTTGTACATCTCTGTGACTCATAGCCTGTCTTACAAGGGGAAAATTGCTGTGGGCAGCTGCAAAGCCAAGATCATTCCCCTCACTTGTCTTATTATACAGTGGGTTGGATGTTCCCCAGATTAGCCGCCTCTGGGTCATCTGGTCTACCAAGCCATAAGATGAGGGTTTCCTTGTGCATGTGTTCGTTTTATAAAAGCAAGAAAACATCCTCTCGTGACAATGACATGTGACACTTACATACAATTTTAGAGCACCTACCAGTTTGTCAACACCATGACTGTATCAACAGTGATGGCTGTGGCTTATATATCCCTTTCATCTTCCTGCAGCCAGGGCAGGATGCTTTTGCTGTCACAGAAGGTTAAGCGAGCTCAGTGCTCCCCTTGGGCACCCTCTGGTTAACCTTTCCCTTTGCAGATGAGGAAGGGGCCGTTACTAAGTGCAGCCTTTTAACATAAGGCATCTTGTCTGAACTGTCTTTTGTCTGCCTGGCCATATGTCTGAGGATCACAGCTTATGTGACTGCTACCTCGTAGAGAGGCATAGGCGTGCAGAATATAGGAATTATTTCTTTTTGAAGGCTGGCATTTCCCCTGGTAATTTTCCCCCTGGTAAACGTAATGATGGGAAGAGCAACCCCCATTTCTGCCTCCGTACACGGCTGCTCACTTTGTCATGTCCTCCCCCCACCCCTTCCAGCTCACGATGCAAATGCATTCGGAATTCTGCATTTCTCTTGAAACATTGTCCTGGGGATGTCTTATCGATTGAGGAAAAGACAAAGCTTTTATTTTCTTAATGTTTTTAGTAAGGGTATAAAAATCCTTACTGTCCTTTTGTATTTAACCAGTTTTGTATTTCCCTGGCTCCAGATGTCCTGAACGATGCTATATTTGATGAGGACCATGACGAGATGGTGATTGTGAAGGACATTGACATGTTTTCCATGTGTGAACATCACCTTGTTCCATTTGTGGGAAGGGTAAGCTTCTCCTTGTTAAGAAAGTATAATGAAATTCTTAAATTCGGATAATTGCATTTCAAACTCTCGACTGATTCTTAATTTTCTCAGTATTTACAGTCTACATAGGTCATTTTTGACTCTTCAGTTTTGGCTAACCTAATAATTGGAAATTTAAGCTGGGCAGTAGCAGCACATGCCTGGAATCCTAGGAGGCCAAGGCAGGTGGATCTCTAAGTTCAAGGCCAGCTTGGCCTTCAGAGAGAGTTGAGAGGTCCAGGATAACCAGTGCTACAAAGAGAAGGTAAAAAGAAGGTGGTGGCATATGCCTATATAACATTAGCAATTATGAGGTGGAGGCAGGAGGATGGAGAGTTTGGGGCCAGCCTACACACATAGGCTTTGTCTTTAAAACAGACAACCCCCTAAGATGGCCCATACAGACCTTTCATCTTTAGCACTCTGTTTGTAGCTTGGGGTAATGAGGTTAAACCTGCATCCTTTAAGGGTGAGTCCTGCTGCTCTGAAAGGCTTTGGCCTGTATTTTGAATGAACCGTTTACTCCAAGATGCACGGACACAGAACATGACATCGTGACCTGCAGGGATGAATGCAGAGTTTCTGGAGCCAGAGGTTATGGGATTAGTGGGTTTAATTGGATTCCATCCCTTTTTATATTAGGGAAAGAGAATCAAATCCAAGCTAGATAAATCATTAATGCATTAAATGTCATCAAATGCACCTTTGAGGACATGAATGTTTACAATAGAGATGTCCTGTTATGCCTACCCTCATAATAGTTTAATTCTATTTTGACTCTCTTATTAGTTTTCCAACAGGAAACTTGTGGGGAATAATATGAATATTTAATGTTTGCTTTGCTTTTTGTTAAAATATTTTATTTATTTTCTTATGGTTGTAAACCATGGAAATGGCACACAGTATGGCCTGAGACGGGCAGGGTGACACACTTTTAACTTTTAACCGCAGGGGCAGGGGCAGGGGCAGGGGCAGGGGCAGGGGCAGGGGCAGGGGGCAGGGGGCAGGGGCAGGGGCAGGGGCAGGGGCAGGGGCAGGGGCAGGGGCAGGGGCAGGGGCAGGGGCAGGGGCAGGGGCAGGGATCCACCTGGCTTATATATAAAGTTCCAGGCCAGCCAAGGTTCTTATAAAGAGAAACTGTCTTGAAAAGCCAACCAATCAAAACAAAACAAAAACAACAACAAAAACCCCAACCAACCAACAAACAATGCTATCCCCCAAAGACAATATGGCCACCAACTGTCTCTTGGCGTACATATGCACCCTTTTTTGTTGGATGTGTCTAGGAGTGGGGTTACAGGATCATAGATATACCATATTCATTTCTGAATGACCTTTGGCTCTGCAAACGTACATGCAGGGGTTATTAATACTGTATTTCCAATAGCACTTGGTACTTCCCTCTTTAGTATTTAGTGCTGTCTACCCATCCAGTATCTATCTAATCTCTGCATAATTAAAAACAATTAATTGATTCTTTGGATTTCACATCATTCACCCCAGTCCCACTCATCTCATTGTTCCTTCATGTCCACCCTCTGTCCTTGCAATCTCTCGCCCCCCAAAGAAAACAAAACAAACACCCAAACAAACAAACAAAAGAAACCAAACAGAATCCTGCCATGGAAGCTGTACTGTGTCACAGTGTGTCACGGTGTGTCACGGTGTGTCACACGGTACCCCCTTTTGCTCAAACAGCTTTCCTTGCAATGTTCATTGCAATGAGGTCTGGATCAAGACTTCTGGCTTGTGCCACAGCAGCCCTACTGAATTCTCACAGGGACTCCCCTGAATTCCCCTGTGGCTTTGTGCCACCGAGATCCTGCAACTTTGGAACTAAGGGAGCTACCCCTTCACACACTTCAGGAGTTCATGGATGGGGTGGATGTTGGGGTGGGCTAGTTCAGGGCCCTGTATCTGGGCATGGGTAGAAACTGAGTCAGTCAGCCCTCCAGCACTCCTGGGCCCTCCATGGAATAACATGGAATAACAGCTCTTGCCATTGAAAGGAGTCTCCCTGACTACTGCAATCTTATGTGACCTTTTTTTTGTTTTCCTTATTGAGTATAGTTTTTCTTGACAGGCTTTCAGATTTGAACCAAGGAACATTACAAGTTTATTTTTTTTTACAAGTTTATTTTTAATTTGTCTTTCAGTAACAAGTCAAGTCTGTTTTTAAAGAGTTTCTTCATATGATTTGAGAGAATGTATGGGATTGCTTCACGGGTTTTAATGATACATTGTCACTGTGATAAACTTACCTGTATGTCTGCTATGGTCTTCCTGTATCTGTTTGTGTTGTTACAAAGTACTTAACGTGTTTTTACTTAGCTGATAATCTCTCTCTTCCCTGAAGGTCCATATTGGTTATCTTCCTAACAAGCAAGTCCTTGGTCTCAGCAAACTTGCCAGGTAAGTCTGGGGTTTCTAGAATTGTTCCTATTTGCCAAGACTCTCAAGATTTCTTCGAAGCTGGAGAGATAGCTTAGTGGTTAAAAGCACCGGGTTCAATTCCTAGCACCCACATGGCAGCTCACAACTGTCTCTAACTCCAGAATCTGACGCTCTCACACAGGTGCATGCAGACAAAACACCAATGCACAAAAAAATAAACTATAATAAAAGTTTTCTTATTTCTACCTGTATGGATCTAACTTAGAAGTTATAAGGTAACTTAGGTCTGTTAACCCTAACACTGTATACTGTGTCTCTGCCTTCTTCCCACACTGCCTGTTCTTCTTTCTCCAAGTCCCAAGTATGAGCTCAGAAATTTCTCTATAGAGAGTTTTCCTCAAACTGGAAAAGACCCAAGGTTACCCCTAGTCCAGCCCTGGATCTTAAGAGGAGGTTAGTTAACAGTGAGGGATGGGAGGGGAAACGTGCATGAGTCTAACTGCACTCTCTATATATTTTGGGGGACAGGGGGTAGAGTATTTGCATATGTGGAGAATAGTATCCAGTGCATTGCAGGAAGTATTTAGTGCCGATGTAAGTCATGTAACTCTGTTGTATATTCTCATGGGTGCTAGAAAGGGCTTGCTATGCAGCCCCCATATACCCTTGGCTGGGGCTTCTTTCCAGTGTGAATCCTTCCCGTTTTCAAATAGAGCTGGACTGGTCATTGCTTCCCAACATTACTGACACAGATAAGTTTTCTCTCTAGTGTGAGTTCATTCATGTCTACAAGGGCACAGAAAGTGAAGGGCTTCATACGTTGCCGTGCAATAAGGTTTCTCTCCACTGCAAATCAATTCTCTATTGGAAAGTTACTCATACAACACACGATAGCATTTCTGTCTGTCAATCAGTTCGTGTTTCAGAAAGCTCTGAGCGTAACTGAGGGTTCCCCATCCCCCTTGTGTTTACATGTCTTCTCTCCGTGATATTCACAGAGCTGAGCTGCAGCGAGCAGACTTAGGGATGAATGACTACGTGGGACTTCTGTTCTCACACGGCTCCTGTGGGGTTGTCTCATTCACTGTGTGGTCTGAAGATCAGATAAAGGATTCTCTGGAGCACTCTTGTGTGTTCTGAGTCTGTCTACATCTTCACACTGTAGCTTTCTCCTGGAGCTTTTATGTACTTACACTGGTCGGGCCTTTCCATTGTTTTCTGTTTCTAAGTGTTCTGCTATGGTCACCAGGAGTCTCGGAGGCCACACAGTAATGGTAGCCAAGCCATTGGGAGGCCCTATTAGTACGTGAGATGTGGTTTTAAACTTTTGGTCAGCCTGTGTGTGGGGCTCTGGCTTCTTCCTTTTCTTTGCACCTGTGCCTTGTGTATTTCTCAGTCCGGCACCCATGTCTAGGTCACTTGCCTCTGTAGTTACAAGGGTTTACCTTCCTTTACTTGTCTTATTCCATTTTCTGCTCTTTTGTCCTGCATGTTCATGAACTTAAAAAAAATCACTTTCAAGCTGAGCATGATGGTGTCAAACCTTTAATCCCATCACTCAGGAAAAAGAGGCAGGCAGGTCTCTGTGAGTTCAAGGCCAGCCTGATCCACATGTGTGTGTATTTGTTCATGTATAAATGCATGTGTGTGCATATGTGCATGTATGCATGCGTATTAAGAACCAAATGAAGGGGTAGGTGATGAATGTGCAGTCATTGCATTTAAAGCTAAGTTTGTATCGCTTGCCTGAGCAGGCACATTGGAACAAACCAATCTCTGTGACTACTCTTCTGCGGCGGCTTTGGTGTGCTGTATGGGGTTTGCCGTAGTCCTGATGTGGTTGCCCTCATCTTTTTCATTTCTTACTTGGAATCTGTGGTGGTTTGAATGAGAATGTTTCCCATAGGGTTTGAACACTTGGTCCCCAGTTGGTGGTACTGTTTGGGGAGTTAGGAGGCGTGGCCTTCCTGGAGGAGGCGTGGCCTTGCTGGAGGAGGTGTGTTTATGGGGGTGGGCTTTGATGTCTCAAAGCCTTATGCCATTCCTAGTTTGCTCTCCCTGTTTGTGGTTCAAAGGTTGAGCTCTCAGCTTGCTGTTCCAGCGTCTGTGTCTCCCCGCTGCCTTGTCTCCTCACTGTGATGGTGATGGACCCATAAGTCCAGATAAACCCTTCCCTTAGGAGTCGTCATGGTCACCGTGTCTAACATAGCAACAGAATGAAAGTCTTCCCCTGTTACTTACAAATAATAGTGAAAACAGATTAATTTCAGCTGTGAATGACAGTATCAGCAGTGTGCTTATTGCAAAACATGGTCATAGGTGCCATTTTCTGGTATTCTCTTTTCCATCAAGAATGTTAATTCTGCCTTTATCATGGGAGCTCTGGCACTGTCGAGACTGCGATAGACGGTGTATTCAAGGAAGACTGAGTTAGCGATGGCTTCCATACTAAAAAGAAGTGTCACAGAGCATTGTGACCTTAGGGATGGCCTATTTACTTTCCTCTATTTGGTACTGAGGCTCAAGCCCAGGGCCTCAGTCAGTCTAGGCAAGTGAGTGGCCCTACCACTGAGCCAAGCCCCCAGGCATCTGAAGACCTTGAAGCCCAGCCTCTGCCTGAGAGATGGTATCTAGAGTGACCCAGTGAGGCCATGGAATAAATGATGACTCAGAGGCACAGGAGGACAATTTAGGTTCTGTCCCTTCCTGGTGAAATGGCCGCAAATAGTTAAATCTTCCGTGAAGCATTACAAAGAAACCGATTGTTACAGGAGGCTTTGCCATTGTGTTAATAGGATCAAAATTTAAGAAGAAAATGGAACACCAAACCAAGGCATTGCATTTCCTTTTAAGAAATAAGAATGCTTAGAGATCAAGGGGTAATAAGGAAAGCCATGTCTTAGCGAAACCTCACTGCTCATTTTAATCCTGTGTGAGCAGCTTGTTGTCTGCTCACCTTTAAATGCATGACCTTTCCATTCCAGCGAAGTCAAATATCAAGCAGGAAAGCCTCAAGTCACAGGAAGGCACCAGAGGTGATTTGATTTGGTTCTAGTGGAAGTCTAGAGTAAACTCACACCACAAAGCTGCATGTTTTCTTGACTTAGAACAACTGAATGACTCTCACTAAATCCTGAGTTTGGAATTGTAGCTCCCGGGTATTGAGTTACTCGGCTTGGAAGGGTTCTCCAGGTCATCTGCTGCCATGGCCAGAGAGAAGGAAGCAGGAACTTCCTCTTGGAGGGGGAATGGGATGAGGTAGCCACAGAGATGTCTGCACTCATACCCCCAAAGCCCTGCCTTTAGGTTTGCCTCGAGAGTCTAAGTTCAGGGTAACTGTGATTATAGTGCTATGCCCAGGCAGACGTGGAGGGATGCTCAGCTTGCTAAGCAGGGAGAACGTCTAAGGTGTGGCTAACGCTGAAAGAAAGGCAAACCAGGAAGTGCGATCAAGGCCCATTCTAGTGTGTGTGTGTGGCGAGATTGATTACCAGAAATAGGGGGGTTTTAACCCACAGATGGTGAGGAGACACTGAAGTTGGCTTTGATTACAAAACGATTAAAAGACATGTGGCGCTATGCCCAATATTACACCTTTCATGCATGCCTGGTGCCCATGAATGCCAGAAGAAGGCATCAGATCCTCTGGACCTGGAGCTATAGATGTTTTGAGCCACCATGTGGGTTTTGGGAACCGAACCTGGGTCCTCTATAAGAGCAACTGGTGTTCTTAACCACTGAGCCACCTTTCTTCTGGCTCCTTAATAAATTTGTTTCTTGTGTTGAAAAGCTAGGCAATTAAATGACCACTCAAAGAAATACAATGTAGCCCTGAAAAGAAAGAAAGTTGGGCTGCTTTTTTTTTTTTTTTGAGATGGGTTCTCACTGTGTCCCTTTGCTGGCCTAGAACTCAATATATACCAGGCTAGCCTTGAACTCACAGAGCACCCTTGTCTTCCGAGTTAACCAGGTGCCCCAGCCTGGCCGTTCCCTTGATAGTGCAGTAAGGGACCCCCCATCTTGCAACATAGGGCAGAAGGAAAGCTACCAGCTCACTGGGGACTATCTCCACCATGGGCAATCACCACCAGCTGAGCCTTCTTGTTCTCCACCAAAGTGGTGGCTGTGTTGACCCGAAGCTTTGAACCTGTTGTAGCTTTGATCTAGATTTCCTTAATGGCTGAAGATCCTACTGTCTGCCTTTTTATCACCGACTTCCATGGCTCCTTCGCTGCTCACACACGTCCATGCTTTGCATTTGTCTCTTGATTTTTGTTTTGAGGCAGGATCTTGCTACAGAACTCAGGGTGGCCTCAAACTGTAGCCGAGGCTGGCCTTGCACTGGGAATCCTCCTGCCTCAGCCTGAGTGCTGAGAGGAGGTGCGTGCACCGCTGTGCCTGGCTGTTCAGTGTTCTGTTTCCCCAAGGAAACTTCACAAACTCTCTGGTCCCAAGCGGCACACCTGCTTGTATTTGCACTGACTTCAGGCCTTATTTTTATGTTGAAGTCTCTGGTACATCTTGATATATTTGGGATCAGGAGTAAGGAAGAAGCCTCCATTGCTCCTGGGTGCTCCTTGCCTCCTCCAGCTCCTCTTCTGGCTGACGAGTGCTGTCCCCTTCCCGTCCTGGCTGCCAGCCACTGCGGAGCCTCCATCTTCCTCCTGGTTTACTTGTTAAGGTCCCGACTCTGCCCTACACCTTCTAAGGGTGCTTGGATCTGTTGCTGGGGCGTTCTTCCTCAAGTACACATTTCATTATGCTGTCCCTTTCCTGACTGTCGGTAGCCTTTTCTTTTCTTTTCTTTCCTTTCCTTTCCTTTCCTTTTCTTTTCTTTTTTTTCGGAGCTGGGGACCGAACCCAGGGCCTTGCGCTTGCTAGGCAAGCGCTCTACCACTGAGCTAAATCCCCAACCCCTATCGGTAGCTTTTAAGACAACATTCAGGTTCTCTGGAGTAATTGAGAACACTGATAGAGAACAGAAGTTACAAGCCCAACCATTGAAGATACCGAATCAGACTGCTGGAGGTTTAATTGACTCAGGGAATCCATGCTGATATTTAAATGAGAACACATGTATCAAAAAAGATAACCTTAAAAGTCCCAAAATTCTTGGTTCTTTTTGAGACAGGGCCTTCCTCTGCACTTCAGGCTAGCCTAGAATTCACGCCAGTCTTCTTACATCAATGTCCTGGGTGCTGACTTTGCAGGGGTCAGTCACCATGTCCAGCAAATTTATGAGTCAGTTTTCATAGCTGAGGTAAGGGTGCGGTACATTGAAGGTCGGGAAAACTGCATGTGAACATAAGTAAAAGGGAACTTGGTTCGTGTTGCCATAGGAGTGCTCAGAGCCTGTCAGTTTTGTAAATATTCCTTGTTGACCAACCGAAACAATTACAATCATTTTTGATGTATGTATCAATACATTCATAGAAGAGCCAGGCAGGGTGGTGCACACCTTGAATCCCAGCACTCAGGCAGGAGGATCCCTGAGTTCAAGGCCACCTTGGTCTACGTGGTGAACTCTAGGGGAGCCAGGGCTACCTACAGACTCTGTCTCACAAACTAAGAAACATTTCTAGAAGAACCTGTGAGGTTGCTTGGGTAAGGTGGTGACATCACCTACTCCTGACATAGCCTGGTAAGACTGGGCACGTTACAGACTGAGCTCGTTTACAAGTAACAGTTGCACAAAGTCCGGAATGTACAAAGTCTGCTCTAACACGTGAGTTGCAATGCTGTCTTCAGACCCAGTAGGCTCATTCCTATATGAGTGCTTTACACTCAGTCAGCAACTACTTACCATGGAGGCGCACTGAGTAAGGTGGTGATGACCACCCTGGCCCTGTGGTGGGGGCGGACATGATCCTTCATTAGCAAGATCAGGAAGAAGCGCACACAGGGACACGTTCACAAAGCTCTGGGCAGCGGGATACCGCCTGTGCAGCTTTCAAAAGGCCTGACATGGTCAGTGCGGTGGGTGGGGTCGGGAAGATGGCTCAGTCCACGGGTCTCTAAACATTTCATCCAAGTTTTCTTTAGAAATCCAACTTCTCTTTGAATCAAAGTCTCTCAACGGTGGGCTCCTGTTGCTGTTTTTAGAAAGGACATTAAAAACAAGTGAATCCTCCACTCCAAGAGGGCACCACCAGGCACAAGCAGGGTACAGTTACAGTCAAATCAGAGCAAAACTGCTGACCCTGAGGAAATATTCTCAGAACACTTCCCCTCCATGATACTGGTCTCTCAGTGGTGTTGGTCTCTTGTTAATCACAGCTTCAACTCCAGTTTACCAGACACAGTCGATTCTTAATTCAAAATATCACATGAGGGCACCGGTAGAGACTCGCTTACAAACCTGGCTTCTGCTGTCTGCACTGTTCTCAGAGTTGACTTTGCAGTTCCCACCACGGCTCCTTGAGCACAATGGCCTTTCCAGCTCAAAGTTCCTAAATTCTTCAGAATCCTCTTATAACACAGCCATGTCTGTCACAGTGACAGTCCACTCTCTGATGCCAGTTTTTTGTCTGCAAGGACACACCATGACCAAAAGCAAGTTGGGGAGGAAAGGGTTTATTTCATCTTAGGACTTCTCGGTCACACTCTGTCACCTAAGGAAGTCAGGGCAGGGACTCAAGGCGGGCACCTAGAAGCAGGAACTTAAGCCGAGCTGTGGAGGAGTGCCTTGATGCCCGTGACTTGCTCAGTGTGTTTTAATCAGTCGGGATCACTTGTCCAGAGATGACACCACCTCCAGAGAACTGGACCCTCCCACCTCAAATGTAACATTTGTCAAGAAAATGCCCTATGGACTTGCCAATCCTATGGGGACTTTCAGTTACAATGTCCTCTCCCCAGATATATCCAGGATTATGTCAAGTTGACAAAACTCAAACAGTACACATATAGATATATAGATTTTAGGTAGATAGATTATAGATAGATAGATAGATAGATAGATAGATAGATAGATAGGTGATAGATGATGGATAGATGAGCTCTCTGAGCACAGGAACATGTGCTTGGAACATAACCACATAGTTGCTAAAGGACCATCTGCATGAATGATCCACTCCATGCTTCCTGTTGGGAATGTAACCAAGGCCTCATTCCACCCCTGATTTCCATGATACGGTGCTCATGATATGAAAACTGCTCACTACAAGAAGCAAACACATCAGATGATAAAATAGATCAGGCATTCCTGTCAAGGTGTGGAACATTGCCCACCCAGTATTACCTGCATTTCCTGCTAAGGTGTGGAGTGAAACATGGACGCCCAGGAATATTTGTCTAATATTCCATCCTTAACTTTTCTTAAAATAATGCTAAGGTTTTAAACTATAAATCAATGACATCTCCTGAGTATTTGACAAACTAAAATTTTTGAAATTTAGCCCAGTAGCTCCTAACTCTGGTCTTAAAAAACGTTCTTTTGCTCAACTAAAACAATATCATATCATATCATATCTTACATTTTATAACTACTGAGCCCAAGAAATAGACTCGTTCCTGCCCCAAGGGATCTCCGGATTGGGCGGTAAATGTCATGGTGTTCTTGCCGCTGATATATCCAGTTTAGCTAAAAAGGAGCATTTTGCCAGAGATGTGTATAGGTGTGTGTGTGTGTGTGTGTGTGTGTGTGTGTGTGTGTGTGTGTCCTAAACTGTCTCAGAAGAAGTGTGCAGACAATAATGTTGTAAAGAAATGTCTGTCACTGGCTGAGGGCCACCCTCACGTGGGCCGTCCATGCTACCACCTGGCAGGCTTCACTGTAAAGCCAGGGGCCTCCCTTGTGGGAGAGCATTAATCCTGTGAAACGCTTATATAAACCTTTCTGAAGAAAGGCCTGAGAGAAATCTAATCTTGTCCAATCTGATTACTCTAATAGATTTAGCTGGTTCAGTAGTTGACCTACTATTAATTAACAGATAGCCCTTTTATTTTTAACTTGAACTTTAAAACAGTATGATTAATTAGAGCGCCCGAGACTCAGCCTGAAATTGACGACTGGGGGGCGTCAAGATTTGTTACTCCCCTGTAGTTATGTGTTTCCTAAGTGAACTCTACACTGGGGGCTATTAGTTCTCCCTGTCTCTTCAGGGACATAGGAGCAGAGCTGAGGTGTGACCGGCGCTCTCTGCTTGAATGTATCCTTTGGTGCTTCCCACAAGCCATCTCCCCTGCCCACATCCACCGTCGCTGCCACAGAGTCCTTGTCTCACAAGGAAACTTTGCTGAATTCACTTTACACACGTGACTCACCAAAACATTTCTTCCTTTCTAGGATTGTGGAAATCTACAGCAGAAGACTACAAGGTAAGCACAGACTTTATTTACAGGAAACATTTCCCATAGAACGAGTAGTTTTATTCTATTACAAATGTGACAAACCTATAGAAGTTGGGTTTCTGAGGGAGGTCCCAGAGACTTGTGTAGGAAGCCCCGCCATGCTTTCAGACTCCTCCCGTGTCTATGCTTGAATTAACATTTCCAAATCAGATCCTTTGCATTTACACAAATGTGGGCCCTTATGTAATGGGCCTCATGGCCCTTCCAGTTTCCCGTGTGCGTAACACACCTTAAACAACCTTCCGCTCCTAACCGTGGTTCTTTCAAGTTCCACTGTGTGAACTAATTCACCTGCTCTGGCGTGATTCTGAGGCCATATTGAAAGACAAGTTGTTTTCGTCAGCATAAGAAACAGACACACACACCTTTAGCCTCTCAGCGCTCAGGAGGCAGAGGCAGGTGGATCACTGAGTTTGAGGTTAGCCTGGTCTAAAGAGAATTTCAGGACAGCCAGGGCTATATAGAGAAGCTCTGTCTCAGGGGAAAAAAAAAAAGAAGAAGAAAACTGAATTATTTAGGTCCCAGCATTGGTTTTTAACAGTCCAGCAGTTAGCTCCCATGCTAACAACACTGCTGTAAGGTAATTAATCCTTCACTCCACTCTGTATCTATGGAGATGCTTGTGAGCCAGTATCTGTTCTTGATGCTTGACCGAGAGATGCTTGCTGTTCTCATACCTTCCCTGCAGAGGTGCCCGAGGGCCGGGGTTTCCTCAGGGCCTGTGGTGCCTGTGAGGAAACTGACCAGGGACTTTTTCAAGCCTTAGCAGATAGAGTAATCTCAGAGAAAGCTGGCGTGTCTTGGACGTTAAATCCCACAGAAGTCTGCTTTGTAAGATCACAAATGTTCTAGAGGCAAAAACAAAACAAAACAAAACAAAACAAAAACAAACAAACAAACAAAAAAATCTTCCATCCGTTGGTGCCTGGCCTTTAAAACTGTCTCCTTGTCACATCCTCAGTTCAAGAACGCCTTACCAAACAGATTGCCGTGGCCATCACAGAAGCCTTGCAGCCTGCTGGCGTCGGGGTAGTGATTGAAGCAACGTAAGTCTGAACCCGCCTTTGATAATGTCCCAGGAGTATCAATACCAGCCTCTGTGTTTAGTGCCCCTCAGCAGCACCTTCTAGGACCAAGTAAGGCAGCTGCTGCTGCTGCTGCTGGTGGCCCCAGCCATGGGCCTGCATCTGCATTTCCCAGGGAGCCAGGGATAGAAAAGGTTTTCCTTCTGATTTTAATCTTGTTTGGATCCCGTGCATGTGTGCCTGGGCTGCACGTGTGGTGATGTTTGTGGAGGTCAAAAGGAGAGCCGCCCAAAATGGCTCCTGGGAACCAAATTCAGGTCAGTTGATGTTCTCTTAACCACTGAGCCATCTCTCTGGCCCCTAGCTCTTTATTTTTTCCCTCTTGTGAGAACATTGGGGCTCTTTGAGTCCTAGGTATCGTTGCAGAAGTCTGTGTGCAGTCAGTAGTGTCTTTGCGTCTCGCCTGTTGCCTTAGCTTTTTTTGTGAGTGCATATTTGTCAAATAGAAAAAAAGGAAGAATTGGTAAAAAGGGCAACTGAAGACACTATTTATATGAACAGCAACAAATGCTTTCTAGTTTTCAACTTCCTTGTTTACTGAGGTTTTAGTAAATCACGGTGTCTTGATAGAGTAGACTGCAGGGTTTAGATGGGGTTAAGTGTGGCTTATTGCTTGGTTGCCATTTCTCTAGGAGTAAAAAACGTTCAGGTGCTTCCTTGCAACAATGTTGCCATCTCTGCTCACCCAGGATTTCTCACTGCGTTTAGCTATAACTTCAAACCCATCTACCTGCTCAGTGCTCAGAGCCTCTGAAAAAAGCGCTGTGCCGTTCCATGTGACTGACTCGGAGTGATGGTCCTCAAGTAATGGTCTCCAGACACTGTTGAAGTTAGACTGAGAATCACACACGTTGTATAGGCGGTCCCCTCCCATGCTCTGGTGGTCCCCAAGCTCTGGCCTTGGTATGCTATCTTCATGTTGCCTAGACTCACTGAGCACTTTTACCTGCATTTGCTGGCAAGATCAATGTCTGAGCATCTCTCTGGACACCCTCATTAGTACAGAGCCACCATGGTCCTGAGGGTAGATCAAGCCCTCTCTGATCAGGCAACCACTCAGTTGGGAAATTCCAGGAAGTGGTCCTGACTAAAGCCTATCTGTTGGTCAGCATTAAATATTTAATAAAGATTGCTTCAAAATTGAAAGGAAAAAAAACTTCTTCACCCAGGAAGAAGATTCTGCTTTCCCCTTCAGTTTGAATGTATCAAGGACTTAATTCAGGAATAGGAATAAAGGCAGCGGGGTTGGGGATTTAGCTCAGTGGTAGAGCGCTTGCCTAGGAAGTGCAAGGCCCTGGGTTCGGTCCCCAGCTCTGAAAAAAAGAACAAAAAAAAAAAAAAAAAAAAAAAAAAAAAAAAAAAAAAGGCAGTATGAGATAGAATGATTCAAGAGAAAGTTTAATGTTTTCCTAAGAGGGAATGTTTTGATACTCTTGGGAACTGAGACTAATGTTTGCCCCGAGTTTTATTTAACTGAAATAGAACACCCCTGTCTGCTTCTAAACCAGCTCCATTTTCTTGCAGACACATGTGTATGGTCATGCGAGGTGTGCAGAAAATGAACAGCAAGACTGTCACTAGCACCATGCTAGGCGTGTTCCGGGAAGACCCAAAGACTCGGGAGGAGTTCCTCACACTCATCAGGAGCTGAACTTCCGTGTGCGAGCACCGGTTTGCAGACCCCCGCTGAGGCCAGCGTTATCTGTCTCGATTGTACATTCCAGTTTCAGTTGGTATACTTGTCAACTTTATTTCTCACCATGAATTGTATTTAATAATTATTTATAGAGATGTCAAATAAAGGTGATCAACTTAGGGGTGAGCTTCTGCTTCTTAGTGGCGGCGTCAAAGCGAACTGCCAGGAGTTTAGGTTTACACAGCGACTGCCACCATTCAGAGTCCCCCGGGATGCCGGGAAACTCATGCGTTTGGTTGAGATCGTAATGGACTCATTAGCAGAGGGCATTGGACATTCAAGGAGCTGTGGCCACTAGGCAGTTTCCCGCCTCCAGTGGGTATAGCAGAACGTTGAAATGCTAGAAATAGGTGTACAGAGAGCCTTGCCCTCTCATTCAGAGACCACAGACTTTATTCTGTTTTGATCGCATATGAGAAACTACCAGGGACATTTTCTTCTTGATATATTTATTAACTGTCCAGCTATGACACTCATCTCTGAGGGAAGGTGGTGGGATATCTGTCTTTAATTTTGCCGTGAGTTAAAAAGACACTTTTTTTTTTTTTTAACTTTCTATATTTTAGAATTTGAATAGCGGGAATTCTTCCCTATAGTAGTTTCCTTAGGTTTCTTCTCATGTCGGCATACATGGATTTAGAGGGTTGAATCTTGTGCCTTGGTGAGAATGTTGCACCATTTGGAGTGCATGGCACTTTGTCTATCTTTTCGGACAGCCATTATTACTTCTTAAGTTTGTAAGTACCCACTCTGCACATTTCCTGTTAGAAGTTCCTGGGCGTTTACTTTGTCTATTCCAAGATACTTCAAAGCATTTCAGAAACTCGTATGAAGTATTTTTGTAATTATTTCCGGGATCTTTTAGAACTGCCTCTCGGTCAGCTCTGCAGACCCCCAGCTCCTTTGAACTACAAGGAGCGTGGGATGGTGAGGGAGGCCGGGGAGCTGTGCCCCACTCTTATGGCCACACCATGCTGTAGCTGTTGGTGTCTGAGAAGATACACTGGGGACTTCAGCCTAGTTCCCTTCTTGTTGGTGTGTGTCTTGTCTTCAGTACAAGTGTGTCCAGAACTATCCTGGAAGTGTGACTTATTATCATTTACTTTAAATGTCCTCCACCGGGGCAGCGAGGGCCAAGTTAAATCACAGCATTCTTGCTCCCCCTGCACAAACAGGGTCATAGCTGTTCCAAAGAAGAGCTCTCCCTCTGGCTGACATAGTGCACTTGAAATGTATTCCTGTGGTCCTTTCTGCCACTTAGACTCACCAACTTATGATGAAGCAAGAGCGGGTCTTAATTTTATTATTTTTTTAGCCTCTACCCTTTCCTAGTACTTTCTATATTTAGAGTTTCCAAAGTAGAGCCAGGTTGATTTTGCATTTCCTTTGAAATCTAACCTGATAGCAGTGTTAGCCCGAGCCCAATTTGCTATTTAGACATTTCTAGTAGAATGCCAAGTACTTAACCCACGTTTGGTGTTTTAAAGTGAAACAAAATCAGACCAGTGTGACTTGATTTAGAGGACCAAAGAAATTGTTAGATATGCCTTCATCTTTTTTGGGGTGGACATTTGGGGTGGGTCATTCTCTAGAATGACAAATGCCTGGCTGCGTTCTCATCAGTGTGTGTGTATGTGTAGGGTCGTCTGTCTCAGTCTGGTCTGTAACACTTCAAAGCTACCCGTTCACATCCACGACGACGCTGAGCCCATCTGGGGAGTTTTTAAGAATTTGATGTATTTAAATATACTGTTTAATTACACTGTTTGGATTCACTGTATGTGTCTGTGTGTTATTGAAGTTGGTTCTATTTAAATGATTAAAGTATTTTAATTTTGACTTTGTGGATGTTTCTTTTCTTAATCACAGTGCATCATATTGATTTGTTTGATTACTTTGGTTCTGTATCCATCACGAAAGGCTTTGCTCATCCAGTAAAGAGTACGGATCTCAATGATAATTCGAGGTAGCCCGAGGCTTTGGTTGCTGTGAGAGGAGTGTTACTAACTCCAGCCTCTTGCTTGTTCTGGGAGGTCTCAGGGTAGCTGCAGCCTCCTAGGGCAGACAGTGCCTTTGCATGGATGCTGATGGGGAAGGAAATGGCTAGGGGCAGAAGCAGGAAGAGTTTGCTCTCCTCTTTAGGAGGGTTCTCCCGGGGCAAAACCGGAAGTGGGTTTTGCTGTCTTTTACCTGCTCTATGCCAGATTCCCTGTGCCCTCCTGCTTGCAGCTTTCTGCGTTGCTCTTCCTTGGACAGTGGCTCCGGCCCTCACCGGTTGCCTGTATGTCTAGGTGCCAGGCACTGGAGTGATTCACCGCTCCTTACAATATTGGATCTTGCCGTTCTGAGTAATGCTCACCGGCATAACTCCCGAGCCACAGTTCCAGAAGTCAAAACAGAACTGCTAGCTCAGCCCAACATGTTGGTACTGAGATTTTTCTCTGAAAAACGCACAAGTCCTTTGTCACCCAAGGCTGAAGGCTTTCCAGAGGTGGCATTCACCTTTAACCCCTGAACTCTGGAGGCAGAGGCAGGTGGATCTGTGAGTCTGAGGCCATCCAGGGCTTCACAGGGAGATCCCGGCTCAAAACCAAAACAATGACAAAACCAAAGTAAGGTTTTTTACTAACATGACAGTTACTGGTCTCTCACGGAAGAGGAAGACTTTTGAGAGGAGTTCAAGGGGCAGTGAATTCCCATCTACCCTACCCCCACTTTACCCAAAGCCATAATGGCTTATTTTTTTAATTGTTGTGCAAAATAAAGCAGCCACAGAGAGACTAGCATGTAGACCTCACACACCTCCCACCACTTCTGACATCTTGTGCATAGCCTACACCTCCCCTTCTTGACTGTTGTAAATCAATTCTTAGGTATTATTTTTCCCCTCCTCCTTCCCCTCCTCCCTCCTCCTCCTTTCGTCTTTCTTCTCTGGTTCTGTCTTTTTTGAAGCAAGCTTAAGTTTTAAGACATCCACCGCAGGGTTTCTTTAGCTTCCGTTCAGGATTGCCTGGCTGCCAAGGTTTTGGTAAAGGTGGAAATAATGAATCCTATACGTAGGCCTTCTTCTGGGGTCTATTCCTGGGGATTCCAAGAATTGGCTTGGGTAGTAGGAGTGTTTGGATTTCCCCATCCCGGCTTTCCATCACATTGTGATCCCCTGAACAAGAAAATTGGGCTTTGGCCTGGGTAAGTGGGAGGGTAGTGACATTTCAGGTCTTAGGCCTCTGTCTCTCTCCTGTCCTTCCTCCCCTCCCCCTCCCTGAAGGACTGTGGAATGAACCCAGGGCCCTTATACTTGAGGGCATCACTCTAGCACTGATCTTCACCCCCAGCCTGGTACAGTCTCTTCTCATAGTATAGTGACTTCCTGGCAGGATGACCTCTGACCTGTTGACTGTGGTGATCTGCCTGACTCCTTTCTACATCCACTGCTTTCTGTGAGCAGCACGTGTACAACTCTGACCTGAGAAATCCTTTAGCTTCCGGGACAGACTGTGCCTGGGTATGGTCAAGACTTTCAGGGTTGATCTTTTTCCTGACTATGGGAGGCAGGATTCTTCTCCCCCTTGCTGGATCTCCACCCTTGAAAATATTCTCACCAGGTAGACAAGTAGGACATGTTTCTGATTTGTCTTTTTGGGGGTTTTCTACTACATCTCCATGTGGTAATGCTAGTTTTTATAGCATGTTCTGTCTTGGCTATAATTTCCATATATATATATATTTCAGACACAGAAGAAAAGGGCATCAGATCCCATTACAGATGGTTGTGAGCCACCATGTGGTTGCTGGGATTTGAACTCAGGACCTCTGGAAGAGCAGTCAGCGCTCTTAACCATTGAGCCATCTCTCCAGCCCTATACATTTCTTTATGGATCCACCCCCCACTGTCTTGAAGGGCTTTTTACTTGTAGAATGGAGGGGCACTGAGTAGCGTAGAGAAAAGCTGAGGCTGGGAGCTTTTATGGGTAAAGTGCTTACCGTATATAGGTGCAGGGGATTCAAGTTCGGGTCCCGCCACTCCCATGCAGGAAAGCACACTCCTGTGACCCCAGTGCTGGAAGCCACTCCTCCTGCTTCCCAGAGCTTGCTGCTTAGGCAGAACTGCTGAACCCCAGGTTCTGGAAGAAAACCTGTCTCAAAAGTCTAGAAGTGGGGTTGACGAAAATGCCTGTCATTGGCCTCTGACCTTTGCACACAAACAAGCTTGTGGAACCCATGTGTTTGTACACACATACATACACACACACACACACACACACACACACACACACACAGAGAGAGAGAGAGAGAGAGAGAGAGAGAGAGAGAGAGAGAGAGAGAATAGTAGAAATTGTTGGTTAAAGGAGAATGAGTAGTCATGAGGAGGGAAGGTGCCAGGAGACTAGTGTGGACTTTGAAATGTATTTGATACAGGAACCTGGAAGCCGGCATGGGCTTTGATAGGTAATCACAGGTAGCCATATGTCCCTTCTGCTAGAGGTAAGAGAAATGACTCCTTTGGTGGACGGGAACCAGCCCCACAAGTCCCTGAAGGATGCTGGCTTTTATCTAACCCACCAGAAATCCTTATTTCTAGTCCAGGTCGAGCTCATGTCTAGCTGTATGAACTGCTGGTAAGACCCAATGGTAGGTAATGTCAGTGACAGCAGGGACAGAGGCACAGTTTCATGCTGTGACTCATGGCAAGCGTTGCCCCTGCTGCCTGGGCATCCACTGACAAGACTGCCTTGCCTGTGGGTCAGCAAAGGGCACGGAGATGAACCAGTCCAGAGACGGTTTCGGGAAACAGTCTGCTTTCTTGCTTATACAGTGGAAGCCTATGGACTGATGGCTTAGCACATCACCTTGGATTCGATAGTGAGCTCTCAGTACCAGGGAAGGGTCTCCGTGAGGAAGAGGCATATAAAGGAGCTACCTGGCTCCTCATACAACGGAATTCAGTGTTCGGACTTCTGGGACTACTCAGGAGCACGAAGTGCTGGCCGCCTGATTACACCTGCGTTTTGCCTACAAGTCTGAGGAATTCCTTCAATCTTGTAGGGACCTCAACTCAGGTAGAACAGGATCCTTGCCTTTGCTGTGGGAAAGAATTTTGGGGTGAAGTATTAGGAAGTAGAACTGGAGTTATTAATATTTTTTTTTTTTTTGGTTCTTTTTTTCGGAGCTGGGGACCGAACCCAGGGCCTTGCGCTTCCTAGGCAAGCACTCTGCCACTGAGCTAAATCCCCAACCCCTGGAGTTATTAATATTAAAAGAAGTTTTTGATGTGGGTTTTAAGAATAAGGGTTACTAGTAAGGCTCTCAGGAAGAAAGCCAGAGACATGTGAGAGAATGGGTCTTCTCAGAGAAGCATCAACCGCACGTACTTATTTGGGTGGCTCTCAAGTTACACCTCAAAGGTTTGCTAAGAAAGTCCCATCCCCACCCCTCGTAGAGAAATGAAATCACAGTATGTCTCTATGGAGGTGCCTCGGATGGGGTTAAGACAGCGATCAGATGAGGTAAAAGCCCGAGAGGCCAGGATTGGTCCTTTCACCTTAAAACAGTTTCAGGTGAGATTTTACTAAAAGACAAAGGCTTTCTGGCAGGAAAGGAGAAGGGCGTAAGCAAATGCTGTTTTTGTGCTGCAATTCTTGGTTCTCCTCAGGCAATAGGCTTCCCCTGGGCTCCTGGGTGAGGACCTCCTTCCCTTCCTCTGTCCTCCATTTCCTGTGTCTGTAGGTCCTGCCTCAGATGACACTGGCAATGTCAAGCTTTATGTTAAGGTGCTGGAACACAGACCATCAGCTCCGTTTCCAGAGTGTATTGCTCCTGCTAGGAAAGGGACAGGTGCGTCACCTCTCTACTTACCCAATACTCAGAAGGATTGTTCTCAGAGAAAATCAAATTACGGAAGCTGCCAAAGGCAATTGTGTGTGGCTTTTCATTTGAACAAAAGTGCTGTACGTTTTAGAAACATTGCTTGAGGGGTTCAGGCAATCTGTGTGTGCTTCACGTTTTAATGCCGGGGATTCAAACTGGTTCCTTGCATAGACTCCATACACACATGCTATACACACTAAGCACATGCTATACACACTAAGCTCATGCTAAGCTCTTGCTAAGCACATGCTACCAATTCATTAGCCCTCCCTCACTTCCTCCCTCCTTCCTTCCCTCCTTCTTTCCTTTCTTTTTCTTCTTTTCTTTAGGCAAGGTTTCCTGTAGCCCAGGTTGGCCTCAAACTTACTATGTAGCTGAAGATGACCGTGAACGTCTGATCCTGGAGTTGTAGTGTGTACTGCCTCCCTGTGGCGAAGTATTCTGGTCCTATATTTAGCTTAGAACGAATCATCCCCCAGTTAACCTGGTGGAATTAATTAGCAGAATGCATTGAAGATACACTTTAATTTTAGCCATGTAGCCACAGACATTCTTATAAAAATTATAGATGGAGTATGAACAAAGATCAGAGTCTAAAAGTGTCTTTGTACATTCTTGTATGTATGTATGTTGCATGTCCATGTGAGTAAAAACATAGGTACTTTGTTCCAACAATTCTACTTTTGGGGCTTTTCATTCATTCATTCATTCTCATTCTCTCTCTCTCTCTCTCTCTCTCTCTCTCTCTCTCTCTCACTGCGTGCGTGTGTGTGTGTGTGTGTGTGTGTGTGATCCTGTAAATGTAGTCACTTATTGTGGCATTTAAAAATTCTTGTTTATGTCAGTTCTAATCCCAAGGCATGAGCAATGATTCCACGGGGGTTGGGTTGATTTTTAGGGTCCTTCTAGCAAGAAGCAGGTTAGTTCCTGATCCACTGTCACCTTATCGCTTTGGCTCATGCTGAACAAGTCCTGAGTCGGGCAGGGGCTTGGCTGGTTCTCACTGTGAGTCCCTCAAAGCATTCACCATTTTGTGTATGGTCACATGTGGACTGGAGAGCATGGCCTCCTTGTTTTCCTTCTTGCTTTCTGTCACTCTCAGAGACCAGAGCAGAGAAGGCCGGGGAGCATCTGGACAAGGTGTTCTCCAAACAGTAAGAGGTTGTGGCTGCTCCTCTTTAGAGAGACATCCGGGCTGTGTAATTTGCTCTGTAGATACATAATTGTCTCGAATTTGTAGTACGATATAAAAGTTATTGCTGGAGATTTAGAAGTTCTCACAGTTCTGCCACACAGAGTTCCCTCATGAAAGCTTTCAAATGCACAGAGAAGAACGAAAAGAGAAGAGAGAGTTCTCTGGGGCTGCACGTGTACTTGTCGGGAGAAGCACATGCATAGCTACCATGTGAACACCAGTAGCTGAGTTAACCAAACACAGATACAATTGATCTCGGGGAGGAAGACTGGTGTGAAGTCCACTCTCGACTGTCACAACAGCGTTTGGATAACATCCAGACCGATCAGCCGGAAAAGCAACTAGAGGATGATTTTTGGTTAAAGTAACCGTTATACAGGGAGCAGAAAGTCTCCTTGGGTACTTGTCTTTTGCAGAGAGGAGCTGGAGCCATGTGAGACAAAGGACCCCTTCAGGTAGACACTTTTTTTCTTTTTTATCTGTCACGATTCGATGATCAAAAGGTAGGTGGCTATAATCCTAGCACTCAGGAGGCCAGAGGATTGCCGTGAGTTGAGGCTGACTGGTACCACATAGTCTGGGAATAGCCTGGGGCTTCATTATGAGTTTGGGGCCAACTTAGGAGACACAGTGAACTCTACCTCAAAAACAAGACACGAGGCTGGAGAGATGTTTCAGCAGTCAAGAACACAGACCGCCATTTCAGAGAACTGGAACCTATTTCAAATGGCTCGAAATCACCTGTAACTCCAGGTCCGGGACACCCAGTGCACTTGTCTGCTCTCTAAGGGCACTGGCGTTCATGTGCCGCCCCCACATCTACCATTGATTAAACAACACCAACAACGCACCTCAGTTTTATTTGCTCTGTTGAAGTGAAAATGTTACTGGCCTGAATTTTGGCATCTTTATTTCTTTGTAACTCACAGGCTTTGAGAGCTCTAGATCAGAAACCATCGGGCTGGAGAGATGACTCAGCGGCTAAGAGCACCGACTGCTCTCCCAGAGGTCCTGAGTTCAAATCCCAGCAACCACATGGTGGCTCACAACCATCTATGATGAGGTCTGATGCCCTCTTCTGGTGTGTCTGAAGACAGCTACAGTGTACTCATATATAGTAAATAAATAAGTCTTTAAAAACCGTCACCTTTTTTTTTTTTTTTTCTGGAAAGTCGCTGGTAGTAAATATTCTTGACTCGTGTTTTCTGCCTACTCTGTCATCACAGTGTGAAATTCACCACAGAAAATGTCTTAGTCAGTGTTCTCTTGCTGTGAAGAGACACCACAACTGAGGCAACTCTTTTAAGAGAAAGCATTTGACTGGGGGCTGGCTTACAGCTTCAGAGTTTCGTCAGTTATCATCATGGCAGGGAGCATGGCATCCTGTAGGCAGGCACTGGAACAGTAGCTGCGAACACTACACCTGAGCCACAGGCAGAAAGAGAGACTGGGGCTGGCGTGAGCGTCTGAAACCTCAAAGCCCATCTCTAGTGACACAGTTCCCCCAACAAGGCCACGCCTCCTACTCCTTGAAATCCTTTCAAACAGTTCCACTCCCTGGTGACTAAACATTTAAACACGAGCCTATGGGGGCCATTCTTATTCAAACCAACACAAAAAAAATCTACAAATGAATCAGTGTCTTTGTGTCTTGATGTAGTTTTGTGTATGATTGCTGACATTTGAATTTTATATAATTATTTCTAAATTTACTTTGCGTGCGTGCGTGCGTGCGTGCGTGCGTGCGTGTGTGTGTGTTTGTATACCATCTATTTGCAAATGTGCCAGAGAGCGTAGATTCCATGGAGCTGGAGTTACCGGTGGTTGTGAGGCCCCTGACATGGGTGCTGGGAACTGAATTCACATTCTATGGAAGAGCAGCAAGTAATCTTAACCACTAAGCCATCTCTCCAGACCCTTGTATAGTTTTTAATGTGCCATGAGATATTGCTCTTCTCAATTATTAAAAAATGTAAAAAGCATTAACAGATGGAGGATTGGACTTGGCCAGCAGCGGGTCATTGGCAGACCCGAGCTCTGGGTCCAACCCATTTGTGTGGTTCCTTCACATGCATAGCAAAGAGCTCCAGCCATCTGGGCTGCTAGGGGAGCTGCTGTGGAACTGGCAAGCATCATTTCTTCCAGCAGTCACAGCTATGGGGATTGTCTTAGAGGGCTTTGAGGCCCCCTATTGGACACTATAGAACTAATCTTGTTTCTCTTTTCTCTCTAACTTGTCCTCAATTGTGTGTACGTGTGTGTGCGTGTGCATGTGCGTGTGTGTGTGTGCACAGATGTATGCACCTGTGTGCTCATATGCAGGCCAGAAGGTGATGTTGGGTGTCTTCTTCTCTTCCTCTCAACCTTATTTTTTGAGAAAGGATCTCTCACTCAGCCTTAAACTCACTGATTCATCTCTACTGACTGACCAGTGAGTGCTAGGATACACCTGCCTGTCTCCAGCAGCTTTTCATGGGCACCAGGGATCTGAACTCACACCCTGACGCTTGCACAGCAAACGTGTCCTACACTGAGCCATCTCCCTAGTCCCTCTAATGTATTTCTAACTGTCTAAGTTTGGAGACTTCCCTGCAAATGAAGCCACAGCTCAGCGAGTGCTTAATTCCGTTCACATAGGGAAAGATACAGCCTGTCTTAGTTTGCTTCTCTGTGACTGTCGTGAAGACTGTGGACAAAACAACTTGTGGAAGAAAAGATTTATTTATTTATTTATTTATATCACAGTTCATTACTGAGGGAAGTCAGGGCAGGAGCTAAAGGCAGGAACCTGGAGGCAGGAACTAAAGCAGAGACCATAAAGGAATACTGCTTACTGGCTTGCTCTCCATGGTTGGCTTTTCTATAGTCTCCAGGACCATCTGCCCACAGGTGACACTGTCCATAATGGGCTGGGTCCTCCCTCATTGATCGTCAGAGAAAATACCCCACAGTGACATCCATATTTGATGGAAGCAATTACTCAACTGAGATTGCCTTCTTCCCAGGCAGGCCAGGTTTGTGTCAAGTGGACAAGACTAACCATCACACGGTTAAAAGTTATACAGGTGGCATCGTGTGCTTTCTGGTGCAAGAGGTTGGATCGGGCACCTTGGTCCCAGAAACTTCTGATGGTATGGACTTAAAACAGGCTTCTTGAGTGCCAGCCCCCTTTCCATTCACAGGCGGAAAGACCAGGTAAATACCGGGGGTGAGGTCCCACCTACCCAGAGATGTAACACTGCAGTTTCCTTCCCGTCCCACTGCACTTTCCTGCAATGACTCTGTGCTTTCTCCCTTAAGCTTAGCTGTGCTGTATGTAGGCACACAAAGGCGAGGAGGACAGTCCAGGGTGTGAGCAATGGAGACTCATGTTTGGGACCCATTAGATAAAGGGCTTCCCTGTATGTGGGTCCCACAGTGGAGGTGGGGTACTAGAGACAGAGGGTTGGAGAGATTCTCCAAGGGCCAGATCCCAGAAGACCTCAAAGGCCCTTCACGAGAACAGATCCAGAACCAGTGTAGAGCAGGGAAAAGCTAGTAGGAGGTGTTCAAGCCGGGAGATTTGGGCTGTGCTGGGAGTCGGAGGATGGACATCTCAGGGGCATTAACTCAGGGCATAAAGCTTGGCAGTGTCCCTGGGGCTGAGAAGAGGAGACAGCACAGCAGAGAGGTTTGAAAGGTAGAGTTAATGAACGTGTTCACCCCCTGGCGAGGGCTTATCCTGAACGATTGTGCTTGGGGAGGTTAGGTACCTGGGGATTATGGAAGCACTCACCACAAAGGGAGAGGCAGTAGCAGAAGTGGGCGGAGTAACCCCTGATCTCAGTGTTGGAACCAAATACTGAACAAGAAGCAACTGAACAAGAGAGAAGAGGCTTAGCCTCGCCCACTGAGCCGGGAAGGCTCATTGAGGACCTGTGGTGGCACAAGCGTGAAGTAATTTGCTTGTATCTCAGCAGATTGCAACTTGGAGGGCTCAGGCTGCAGTCTGAACAAGCTATAGCCACCCGCTCTAAGATACCCATTTCTTCTAGCCAGGCTTCACACCCTTGGTAGTAACTGGAGCACGAGGGTGGGGTTCCTCAGCTCATCATGTCTTGGAGAAACAGGAAGTAGAACCGGGATAGGAGGGGAGTCTGGGCTATAAACCTCCAGGCCCACCTACCCCAGAAAGTTCTTCAACTTTCCCAAACAGTACCTGTAGTGGAGGACCAAGTATTCAAAGGAATGAAACTGTCAGGGGCATTCCATATTCAAACTATTACAGTGGATGTCAAGGAGAAGTTGGACAAGTTGGACAAGGGTGCACAGTAGGCCATCAGCTTCAGACCTGCTCCTGGGACTTCTGTGGGACACAGAAGAAAGAGGGCTGGGCTAGGTGCAGACCGTGATGGTTTGTATATGCACAGCCCAGGGAGTGGCACTACTAGAAGGTGTGGCCCTGTTGGAGTAGGTGTGTCACTGTGGGTGTGGGCTCTCAGACCCTTCTCCTACCTCCCTGAAAGCCAGTCTTCTTCTAGCAGTCATCAGATGAAGATGTAGAACTCTCAGCTCCTCCTGTACCATGCCTGCCTGAATGCTGCCATGTTCCTGCCTTGGTGATAATGGACGGAACCTCTGAACCTGTAAGCTGTCCTTATAAGAGTTGCCTTGGTCATGGTGTCTGTTCACAGCAGTAAGACACTAAGACACAGACCAACTCAAGATGTGTCCAGAGCTGAAGTCAGCCAGGAGAGGATGAAGAGCAACGAAATGGAGAAAAGATATTGTCCCAAAGATCATACTCAATCAGGGCTCAGGAGACAGAGGCAGATGGACTTGTCCAAAATCACGGTGGGCTTCCAGGGGGAAGAGGATGTGAGAGACTCAGGGGCAAGTGTGTGTACCTGTGTATCTATGAAGATGTTTATTTTAAAATTTATAATATTAAGGACTTGATAACAAAATCAGGCAGCACTGGAAATCTCATGGCATGGCGTACACTGTAACTCTATCAAACTGTCAAAATGTTTAAAAAAGTAAATGAAAACCACTCAGAAATATTCAGAAAGAAAGTACTTACTGAATTGTTACTTCTGTCAGTCTCTACATTGGTTGGCAAAATACCCAAGTAAGAGAAAATATTACTTTAATGTTCATGTATAACTAATTATTAGTTAAATTTTCTTATTTGCTGTCTTTCTTTCCTCAAAATCTGTGCAATAATCTTGAATCACGGTGTTAGCTTTCTGTTTCTGCGAGAGCATCAATTGAGAAAACTCCACTTAAAGGAGGAGAGATTTTACTTTGTCTTGCCATTTTAGTTCCTGGCTCCATTGTTTTGGGCCTGAGACAAGGCAGGGCTGGCGGTTTTGGTGATGTGTGGCAGTGGGAGGCTGCTAGTCCAGGGCATCCAGCAGGAAAGCAGGTGGGAGGAAGGGAGAGAGGTAGAAGGGAAGCAGAGAGAAGAGAGATGGGCTGGGAGAAGGTTGGGTTAGGACTTGAGAGCATGGCCCCATGGACCTGCTCCCTCTAAGTAGACCCCACCTCTGTGTTTGCATCATCTCTGAACCTATCAGTGGATCCATCCATGAATGAGATCACAGCACTCGGGATCCATAACTCCCAATGCCCCATCTCTAAACTGTATCAGGAGCCAATTTTTTAGCATGGGAACCTGTAGTGAGCAAATCCATCTGACCAGGTAAGAGGCCAGAAGCGAGCCGATTGGATTTGTAAGGTGGAAATGATTAGCCAGTTAGTCAGAGCTATTCAATGTTTTCAAGACACTGAACCATCTTTATATCCCCAGGGTAAACATCACCCAGTTGAATGGGTTTACAGTTGAGTGAAAAAAAAAAATATCAGAAAGGAGCCAGAAAACCTAAGAGTGCCTGCCATCGACGTTTTTGTGTCTATATTCTTCAGGGATACAGATCTGTAGTTTTCTATCTTGAGGAATTTTTGTCTGGCCCTGACATCAGAACAGTACTGACCTCTTAAGTCTTCATTTCTCTTGAAATTTTTGGAAGAGTGCTCCACAGATTGGCATTGACTTTGTGCAACTTTACTAGCGAGCTTTTTTTGAGATCTTGATCAATGATTTAGTCTTTATACCGAATCATCGTGAATGGTATACACTTTCCTGCTTTCTCATGCTCCAGGCATAGTGTGTCTCCCGGAATGGATTTATTCATTTCTGCTGGGTTTTCCAGCTTGTTGGTGTATAATTAATTGATCACCATAGTTCTGTATGATCCTTTAAAAACTTCTGTGACACCAGCTATATATTATTTCCATTCATTTCTAACTTTGAGTATTTTTCTTTTACTTATTTAGTCTAGGTAATAGTTTTCAATGTATTTATCTTTTCAGAATTTTAACAGTTTATTACATCATTTATTTGTTTATTTGTTTATTTTATGCAAGTATACTGTGGCTGTCTTCAGACACACCAGAAGAGGGCATCAGATCCCATCACAGATGGTTGTGAGCCACCATGTGGTTGCTGGGATTTGAACTCAGGACCTCTGGAAGAGCAGTCAGTGCTCTTAACCGCTGAGCCATCTCTCCAGCCCTACATCATTTTTTTAAACTGTCTTTCTCTTCCCTGTTTCATGTATTCCTTCTCCGATCTTTACTTCATTCTTTCTGCTAACTTCGGGCTTAGTTTGTGTACAATGTCATACAGGTGAGAGCGCGTACAGGATAGAATGAGGCCTGTCATTGGACAAGAAGGAAGGATGGGTGGGAGAAAAGTTTGAGGGAAGAGGAGGAGACTGGCAGAGTAACCACGGAGAGAACATGGAGGCTGATGTTAAGATTCCACTCTGTGTATTTACAGGTTGTTATGAATGTCCTTAAGGGATGGATGTGCACAGGGCTTTGTATGTTTAGGTGGGCAATTATATCTTACCAATTGGGTCAGAGGTTATTGTGTTGCGTGTTCTTTCTTGTGGACAATTGACAATTTTACAACACCACCATAGTTAGGTGTATGTTGCTGTCATAAAACACCATAACAAAGGCAACTTGGAGAGGAAAGGCTTATTTCATCTTTTACTTCCGGGTTATCCATCGCGGAGGGAAGTCCGGGGAGGGCTTCAAGCAGGGCGGCCATGAAGGAATGTGACTTACCGGCTTACTCTTCCTGGCTTGCTCAGCCGGTTTTCTCACAGAACCCAGGACCACCTTCACAGGGGTGGCATGGCTCCCAGTGAGCCTGGCCCTCCCACATCGATCTGCTAAGAAAACGCACCACAGGCTTTCCCTTTTGTCTGGCTTCTCCCTTTGGGTGTTTTGTATTCTGCAGGCATTAACATTGATAAGCCTTGTGTTTAATTTTACGTGTCAATTTCAGCAGGTCTTAGGATGCGCACGATAAACTTTGTTTTGGGGTGTGTCGACGAGGATATTTGAGTTGATGGACTAAATAAGTATTTTCTTGCCCACTGTGCTTGGGCATCATTCAATCCATTGAGAGTCAGGATATAACAAAAGGAGGAAGAAGCGGGAATTCGTGACCCTCCTTTGCCTGTTGTTGCGTTCTTTGAGCTAGGATGTACCACCCCATATCAACTCTGGCTCTCAAGTTTTCACAGTAAGTTATATCACTGTGTGTTTGACGCGTGTAGAGAGCAGATAATAGGCCTTCTTATCCTCCATAATTACACATCCCACTCCAACTTCTCTGTTATGATTTAAATTAGAAATGTCTGCCACTGACTAATCTTCCGAGTTCTTAGTCACCTGCCTGTGGTGATGATTTAAAGGCTGTGGAGTGGGACCTTTGGAATGGGGCTTGGCTGGTTAATGAGGTTACTAGGAGTGGTAATGGTGCACATGTGATGATTATCTTCGTTGTTGATTTGACAAAATTAAGCATTTCCACGGAAACGTACCTCTGAACGTTTCTATGACAGTATTTCTAGAAAGGTTTGGCTGGACAGAGAAGTCTCATCCTGGGTGTGGATGTGGGCAGCAGCATCCCAAAGGCCGGGGTGTCGACAGAATAAAAACGGGGACGTTGAGCCAAGCACCAGAATTCATCTCATGCTTCCCAACTGTGAATGCCATGTGACTATCGCCCCCACACTCCTGCTGCCATGCTGTTCCTGCCACGAGGAACTGTGTTCCCTCTTAACCGTGAGCAAAGTAAGTCTCTCTTCCCTTAAGTTGCCTCTTGGCAGGCATTTGGACAGAACGCTGAAGTGGAAATTTCTGGTTTCCTTAACAACTCAGTTGTGTCACTTGGTGTTTTTCTGGAAGCTGTCTTGTGAGAGGACATGTGATGTTTTGCTGAAAACAGACACTTGAGAAGGATGCGTGATGTTTAGAAAGAATATAAATGGAACCCCACTGTACTGGCTGGTTTTGTGTGTCAACTTGACACGAGCTGGAGTTACCACAGAGAAAGGAGCCTCAGTTGAGGAAATGCATCCATAAGATCCAGCTGTAGGGCATTTTCTCAACTAGTGATTTAGAGGGAAGGGCCCAGCCCATTGTGGGTGGTGTCATCCCTGGGCTGGTAATCCTGGTTTCTATAAGAGAGCAAGCTGAGGAAGCCAGGGGAAGCAAGCCAGTAAGGAACATCCCTCCATGGCCTCTGCATCAGCTTCTGCTTCCTGATCTGCTTCCGTTCCAGTCCTGACTTCCTTGGTAATGAACAACAATGTAGAAGTGTAAGCTGAATAAACCCTTTCCTCCCCAACTTGCTTCTTGGTCATGATGTTTTGTGTAGGAATAGCAACCCCGACTAAGACACCCACAAACACTGAGAGGACGCTCTTTCATCGCTCCTCTACAAAACGCTTTGCTGGCCTTTGTTGGTCTTCACATCATAGAGGGAAATGCACCAAAGAACTTCTCATGGTATTCCGGCTGATTCTGGCCACTCCCAATGACTTGTACGGATTTGGTGGAGCCTTGCTGTTTCTGCTGAATCATGTGACACCTACTAATTCATGTTTGTCCTTTGCTACTGAACTGGACTGCTGGTATCCTAACAACAAAGAGTGGAATTGCCCCAAGGAACTACTTCTGAACACATCCAAAACACCCTTTTGCTATTAACCTTCTTCTTTCCCCCTACTTCCGGTAGGTGGGTAAGAAGGGAGGTTGAAGCATTTAAGAACACTAAATAAAATTGGTTTGGATAGAAATCCAAGCCTACAAACTAGAACAGAAAATTCGTACCAGGAGTTGTTCGTCGCTACTGTAAACTAACCCCATGGCTCTTAGGTCTTCAGAACTAGTTTGTGGAAGGAAAGTGGAAGAATTTGGAACTTCAGGCTAGAAAAGTCTTACCACACTGAAGCAGCTATGGCCACAGGGGTTTGGAAGGCTAGAGGCTGAGAGATATGTGGACAGTAGAGGCCCAACTCATGAGATTATGGAGAGGAACAAGAATTCTATCAGGAACTGGGCTGGAGGCCATTTGTGCTACATTCTGGCTAAGGGTCTGGCTGCACTCTGCCAGCATTCTAAGAACCGGAGTGAGACTGAATTCAAAAGTAATGGATTAGTATATTTGGCAGAGGGAATTTCATGGCAGGAGAACATTCAAGCTGTGTCCCGATCCCTGTTCAATGCTGTTATCCAGGCCCACAGCGAGAGACAGAGCAACAAGTGGAGCTGAAAGACGAGGAAAATGTGCCGCTTGGCAGGGAGAGGATGGAGTTGCAAGTTGCAAACTCAGCTGAAATTGTTAGAGGGATTTGCCCCATTAAAAAGAAACCTAGAGCTTTGAGAAAAACACCCCAGAGGCAAGACCCTCCCCATTCCCACCTACAACTTGTAAACATGAAAATGTATTTGAAAGGAGAGAACCTGAACTGAGAATGCAGCTGAAAATTGTCCCCTGCTTAAAAGAAACCACGTTGACACTCAGAGGCCACTTGCACCTCCAAGTTGCATTTTTGAGCTGGCAACAGAACTGGGTGGCATCGTCCACATGGTCCTGGTTTTGAAAGCACGAAAGATATACAACTGAGGTCATGGGGTCTCATGCCATGGTTCTCAAGAGCCAGTGAGAACAGGCGATGTGTGGCACGGTGGACTCTCTGGTGGTGGTAGCCATAGTATGAAGCTGTGAAGGTGAAGCCTAAGGTTCAGTGGAAACCCCAGGACCATGGGATGCCCACAGAGAAACGTCGCAGGCACAGGGTGAAGCCAGCCCAAGTTGCAGGCAGGAGAGA